>NC_134949.1:117390793-117690793 GCF_965638725.1 Aptenodytes patagonicus | reverse complement strand
ATCAAAACCTCTCATTTCCAGAGGATTTCCTTTAACGTGTGGTGTATTTGTATCTAACTTCTAGTTCCCAACAACTTGCAATGAAAACTATTATCTTTTTTTCCGTGACACTTCTGTAAGTTATCTCCCTGAAATGGGATGAGAGGAGAAAGAATAATGCAGTTAAATTGAAAATCACCAACCTTTGTCTATGGACTACTTTACTGCACATATCATGTGGCCAATATTATACTTCACCGTCCCTACCAATCACTGTTTTACAAAATATAATCTTGGGAAATCAAAATAGGATAGGTTAAACCTTCTGAATTAGTTCACTTGATGGTTTTGAATTGCAAGTTTTATATGCAAAAATGTGGCTTTCCAAAAACATCTGATTTTTTAAAAATAAAGATAAAACATTGTAAAGTTATCTTAAATTGGATTATTCTCAAAAATATTAAAACCAATCAACTTAATATAGCTATGAATTTTACTTCTTTAAGGAGTTCAGCCAGTTACCTTGAATAAATTCCTTTAAAAGTGTTATTTACTAAAATCATTGTTAAAAAAGACTAGGTATTTATAAGGAAAAAAAAAAAAAAAAGGTTATTACATTAGCCTGGGTGTGCAAGAAAAAGATATAAAATGATTTAAAGACGTGCTTTAAGGAAAATGCACTGAACGGCTGGGATTCTCACTACCACAACATCCTTTTCTCGTTGCTGCAACTCTAATGAAAACACTTAGATGAAAACAGAAACCACGATTCTCTGCTTTTCTGCTGCATTTCAGTGCACAGAGATACACACTTACTTCCTCTTCCCTTGCCCTCCCCTCTAAAAACTAAAGTGGGTGGAAAAACAACAGCACAGCAAGAAAGCATCTCTGGGTTCAGCAATCAATTAATTGCACACACAGCTTCTTAGACAGCTATCTCCCAGTCGAAAGTCAGCTCCCTGAAGTGCAATGATAATGAGATAGGACCCTGAGCCAAAGGATTCCTTTTCATTTCATCACAGCCTCTCACCCTAAACTGGCATTACTAAAAAACCTCTTCTCACTGTTGTCAGTGGCAGGAGTTACACATGTATAGCCTCTGCAGATGTTGCTAAAGCAATTTTTTCTAAATTAAGTCACGTTTACAATGCATGGGCAAACAAAGAGACGCACCCTCCCATCTCCGTGCAAGTTGTCCTTCAGAGAAAAGCTTGAGAGACTTAAGCAGAATAGGTGCGGATGGAAGAAATCTGCCACGTCTCACCACCAGAGTCCAGCAACAAGTTAGGGAAGATGGGTTCATGTCCAGCTCAGGATTTTAACAAGGCAACATCTTATCTTCCATAAGTTGATCTTACCCTCCAGTTACATCAAGATCCTGTTATGGGAAAAAGGAAAACAACTTTACTTTTGAAACCATAAATATCTTGGTAGCCTATTTAAAATCTTAATACCCTAAGTAAAATAAAAAAGGCAGTTATCATTACATCAGTTACAATAATACCATCCAAAACAGAAAACCTTAACAGATGGTCATATTTAATATTATTACAGTAGAAAACATACTAATACCCTTTTCTCTGGTGTTACACTTACCCTCCTAATATCCGTCTGGGTCCTAAGGCTGACACTTTAGTCTTTGTAAGGAAGACTGTAGTGGGGAAGATGTCGTGGTGGCTTGTCAGTGTCCCCAAGTCTTAGTGGGGATATGTTCGATGTTGGTGGTGGTGGGTTCCCTTCCTCCTCAGCCCTGGAGTCCCTTTGACTTTCTTTTCATGCATTTTCTTTTCATTTCATATATCCCAGCCTGCTTCCTTCCCCCTGGACTCCCAGGGAAGGGTTGAAAGCTGCCCCACAAACCCCTTGTACCCCCGGGGGCCGTTTGTCCGGCAGGGACCACCTGGGGCTGTCAGCCCCTTCCCCAGCGGCACTCACAGCACTGGAGCTCAGACAGGCTGGGCAATGGGCACTCGGCCACGGGGCGCCTGGTAAACCCAGCTCAGCCCCGCTCAGGCCAGGGCAGCCCAGACACCCCCTGGGACCCAACACAGCCTGATGCCTGCCCCCAGCAATGGCAAAAATCCAGGGCAGCACATTAGTTACACAAGCTTTGAAGAGTAATATAAGAATCATCAGCCAAGTAGAACATGTCATGTTAACATGACAATTGCTGAGATCTTTGTGAAAGGATGAGACAAATATCTTTAAGGTATTTCAGCACCAATCCTAACCTGAGCTACCCTAGAATGTAGTTTAAGTTCTGCAGTCAGTACACCTGGATGGAGCAAGTTACTTTGCCATTAAAGCCCTTCTGTATAAAAAAACCCAACCCTTATAACTGTGCTGTATATTTGTTTGAAAACCACTGGTTGCTATTCATGTTTTGTATTTATACTTTCACATAGCTCTCCCACAACTCTAGTTCATAAAGAGAACATACAACTCTCCCAGATGGATCCGATTTGTTACTGAAACATTTGGATAGCTAATCATACATATGTATATATACATTGATAAATCATCATATACGTATACTCATATATATATAAACACATACAAATACATTGACATTTTCTTACCTTGGGAGCTTACAGTCCAAAATGTTGCACTTGATAAAGGCAAATACACAGTCGTGGGCATTGTCTACAAAAACTATCTTTTTCAGGAAGTGTTGAGGCAACAGACTAGAGATCTCTCAGACTAGAGATAGCTGTCTCGAGGCAATTGCATTCACACTAACAGCCAGCCCAGAAAGTCCTCTGCCCCAAGAAATTACTTGGATTAAAACTAAGGTAAAATTCCCTTCTCAAGAACAGATTCATCTCAGTTTTGAGGATTAAATACACTGTTCTACCTCTTCTCTCAAGTCAGCAGAAAATCAAGGAATGGCTTAATTAAACTATGACACCAAACGTTCTGGAATAGTTGAGTTCAACTCAGTCATTACATATAAATTCTGCTTCTTTTTAGTATTGCTGGATGGATTTCTGATGGACATCAAGGGGTTTAGGGTGTTTTTGAATTTTTACAGCTTTATAAATTGAAGAAGGTCATTGAACCAAACAAGAGATCTTGTTTTGATGAAAATTCTTCCACAACTCAAGGAAGAAGGCAACAAAGAGAGGCTGAGACTATACAATGGCATGACCACTACCACACCATCCATGTGACCACTACATAGAGTATTGAGCCAAGTTATTGGTTTCTTTTGCTCCTAATCTAAGAAATCCATGCCACTGCCCCTCTTTTAAACTTAGGAATTAAAACAACTTGTCCTTCAGTACTTTGGACAATTAATTTTGCAACAATTACATATAAGAATCAAGGAAGTTAATATTTTTTGATTACAGGATTTTGATTAATGCTTACACTGTTTCCTTTTAGCAGCTATCAAATATAATTAATCTTCAAACATAAGAGAGTTTAAGTACAGAGCTTGTTATATCAAAGAAAAAAAAAAACAAACAACCAAAAAACCAGTCCTTCATCTGCTCTGTCGTATTTGTGATTGAATATCTTTTGTGCAGTATGAAGGCTCTCATTGCAAGTACAAATTGCTTGGGGTTGAAATTTACCATGCAAGGCTGATGGTCTAAATGAATCCTTAAGTATTCACAAGTAACAAACCCTCTGCTATCACCACACTAGCTGCAAGTGTTCAAATATATGTTTCCCTGAGCTGCTGAAAAACACGACTCTCTGAGCAGTTAAATGTTCTTAAGTCAGCATCTTTGTCTTTCTGACAACGTTAATAAACTAATGCTAGTGTTCATGCTGTAGAGCATAATCATCTTTGGCATGATGACCAGTTGTACTAGACGATGTCATATGTCAAAGAACTACAAGAGTGTCAAAATTCTCTCACCCAACCTGAGTACAATCACGGTCCAGCATTTGAGGCAAGAATACAGCTTAATTCTAGACTTGGATTAAACCAGACTTCATTTGTCTGACAGAAAGAAACTTATGAAATATCACCTCACATTTTTGCTACCGGGGTTTTTTCTTTGTCTTTGTTTAGGATGTTGCTAGTAACTGCTTGTTGTTGTTGTTTTTTATACATGCATGCATACATACATTTATATATGTGTAAAATAATCCAAAGATTTTGGCCAGACACACGTAGTCTGGAGGTTTCTCACCAGGTATTTCTCGAATTTTCAACATTAATATTTTCAGTCTGATTATAATACTTACTACAAAATTTGGATCATCTTTTCTATAATAAAAGAATACAAGATAAAAGAGCACTGGACAAAAGTAGATGGAAAATTAGTTCAGAAAATAATAGGCCTCTTCAGAAACAGCTGTTCCCAGACCTTCCTTTGCCTCCCACCAACCAAGGCTAGTCTTCATTTTTTTCCCCAGATAAGAGTTTTAGGAGAACTTTGCTCACTTCAGGCAAAAAATCACCCTTCCAAGTGCCTGTGAGCAACGTGTAGGATGTGCTATGGTGGTTATTGACGGCAGTGGAGGTGGGTGCTGGTCTCTGCTGCTGCACTCCCCAGATCTCCAACACATCAGTCAGACAGCTTAGCCTGCCCAGGCCTCTCCTTCATGTTTAGAAGGAAGAGGTACTCCAGTTTGATCTCTGTATCACTGAGGCAAAAAAACTAAGTTTTGTCACTGCACTGCTAAGACTTCAGGCAGTTCTTGAGATATTTAAATTCTGCCTGTCATCATATCTCAGCAAGTAAAAGAACTAACAGATCATCAACTAAAATATACTCTGCCTATTCACAAAAGGAAAATGCACAGCGTTTGGGAGTAAGCAAACTGACAGAAGTGGCACCCCATTTTATTGGTCTGTTTTTGTCTAAGGCAAGAAATAATTAGTCTTATTTAATAGGCTTAATTTAACATTATCAGCCAGATCACCTCAGCATTTTGAAGACCACTTTCCGCAGTATCACCAAAAGAGGAGAAAATAGTTTTTCTTTCTACATGTTCTAAATATCGACCTAATTTAATTCTGTCACTTTACCCAGAAGCCCTACTTAAGTTTTCATCTTGAAATGAGACTACAGCAAGGGACCTCATCTTTTTAGGATGGCAATGATGACAACAGGCCAAGAATAGAGTACGATTTGAAAGTAACAATTTCATGCTTATGTCTTTGAGGGCATAATTGATAAGGGAAATAAATTTAGGTAGTGCTCAGTAACCATGGAATGCAGTTACTGTCTTTCACTGTTTTCTTATAAAATGAGGTTTCCTAAATGGTGACTGGGAAAAGAATCAGACAAAGTTCTCAAGTCTTTATTTGAAACAGATTAGCTTGTGCTATGTGGGGACAAGATGTTTATAAACAAAATAATTGACACAAATAAGTAAACTTTCATTTCAGCATTCACAAGACAAATAAGAATTGATCTCTGAAAACATCGTTCCTCCCCCTTTGTTTGTTTGCATGTGAAATCTATGTTGCACAGATAGGATATTCACTACACATTCCTTTTCTTTTTCCTCCAAGTGGAGAGACTGGAATTGCTTTCAAATTGAAGAGGCAAAAGCCCTCTTTTGCTGTCACCATGTTCCAAATAATTTTAATTAGTTTTGTTATTTCTTAATCGTATTGATCAAAACATTTAGACTTCAGTTCTATAAACTGTTAAAAAGTTTGAAGTCCATTTAACTTGAGTTATAAACCTCAGTATAAATAAATATATTCATCCATATTTGCATAAAATAAGTCTACAGGCCCTATTTCTTTTTAGTATAACTAATTATTAGTTTAAACAGAATTTAAGATGTCCTGATTTCTTATATCCATTTTTATGATAATAACTGCTTTGATAATACCAAACACATTATTTATAAGCCTAGTGAATCTGAATGTGAAAGCATTCAGTTCTTCCCAAGACACAGTCATTATAGCTAATCAACATTGGTACTGGAAAAACTTCAAAATGCACAAAAATACTTCTTTGACATTTTAAGCCTATCAAAGGAACACCGTAGCTCCGTACTTTTTTGGATAAAACTTCCTTCCTGTGATTTTTGTTCAGGAAATTTCCATAGAAGCATTGTAGCAAATTGGTTGAAAAAACTGTCATTAATGGAGTATCAACTCTTTCTCTCTATTGTGAATTAAAGCATGCAACTTTAGAGCAGAAAGAATAATGCTAGCATTAATATTTCACTCAAGCGAAGATTTCTCATTAGTTCCTTTGTGCTCAATTTTATATCATAATAGTCATGAGATGATAGTAGGAGTAGGAAGCATTTAAGCAATAGCTACCATTACCTCCTATTTCAAATTATTGTATTTTGAGTCTGAAGGCAAAATTAGGATGTGTTATAATAAAAACATGGATTTCATTTACCTATTACTGTCTGTCTTCTAGTATACTTCCTGTGTCAGATAAAGCATTGTTAGTCAAATATTAAATGAATATATGTTGCACCTGAAGTTCATACACCTCAGTGATTAAATGAGAAGGATATAAAAGCAGTTAACAAAAATAACAGTTGAAATAATAGGTGGTTTCAGAATTCCTGCCTCTGTGTCTGAAGTGGGTAAATTGATACTGTTTTTACTTGTAAAGTTCTGTATCAAGGTCTGTGAAGTGACTTTTACCTAAACTAGTCATACCATCACAATAATCAATACTGCTCAATCACCAATACTGCAAATGAAATTGCGGTGTAAGCACCAGCATCTAGGAACATCCACCAACCTCAGTCTATTTGCATAGAGCAGATACACAGAAGTTCATATAACAGTAACAAAAAACTTAGAACATTTCATAAGCACAGAACCCTAGAGATTGCCTCTTAGTCTTTTCTTGGGTTTCAGATACATCTACATTACTGTGCTTCTCCAGGCCAGGAGCTGATTAAGGTTTGGGTTTTTTTCTGATAATTCTTGTTTGCACTTCTGAAATAGGCTTTCAAGAGATTCATCTAGTTGGCCATTAAAGACCACATACAGAAGACCTGCAAATAACACCAGTTTGAAAAGTCAGAACTGAAATACATATGCTGAAAGTTTATTTTGTATGAGTAAGTTTAACATACGGCTATTTTCACACAGGATGAAAGGACCTCATCTCCTGTGACCGTAACTGCATGATTGCACTAAGTCACCAAACCTCCAGTTGTCTCCAAAGGGACTCTGAACTCGCAGTATATCCTCAGTAGATTCCTTCAAAGGATAAAGATCTTGGAATTTAGAATCATAGAATCATAGAATCATTGAGGTTGGAAAAGACCTCTAAGATCATCGAGTCCAACCATCAACCCAACACCACCATGCCCACTAAACCATGTCCCTAAGCGCCTCATCTACACGTCTTTTAAAAACCTCCAGGGATGGGGACTCCACCACTTCCCTGGGCAGCCTGTTCCAATGTTTCACCACTCTTTCAGTAAAGAAATTTTTCCTTACATCCAATCTAAACCTCCCCTGCCGCAACTTGAGGCCATTTCCTCTCGTCCTATCGCTTGTTACTTCGGAGAAAAGACCAACACCCACCTCGCTACAACCTCCTTTCAGGTAGTTGTAGAGAGCGATGAGGTCTTCCCTCAGCCTCCTTTTCTCCAGGCTAAACAGTCCCAGTTCCCTCAGCCGCTCCTCATAAGACTTGTTCTCCAGACCCCTCACCAGCCTCGTTGCCCTTCTCTGGACACGCTCCAGCACCTCAACGTCCTTCTTGTAGTGAGGGGCCCAAACAGGTTAACAGAATCTTAAGATGTAAATGTATTCACAAAAAAAAATTAAAAGATATTTCTTTATCAGGCATAATGTGGCATCTTTAGGTACTTGCTTGCACAATACTTGAGGGCAATTTTCAGCTACTATCTTGTTCTACAAGTGTATAGAGAAAAGCTATGTTTTCTCAGAGATTAGAAAGAGCTGAGATAAGAGAATTTCCACCTGTTTTATGTAGGATACCAAACAAATGAGCAGTCTTCTGTAGCTGACTATTTCAGGAAAGAAAACCAGGAAGCTTTCAAAAAGTAGAAAAATCCTTTTTAATTTGTATTATATTTTTCAAAGGAAGTTAGAAGAAAAAAACAATATTGCAATGGCAGCATTGTTCCAAGAGGGGAAAACAAATACCAACTCTTGGATCAAGGTGGTGGTTCTAAATTTGTTCATTCAAACAAATAAAACAAAAATGCATGTTCCTCTCTAACTAGAAAAATGATACAAGTGTAAAAATATTTTTTGTCTAACCTCAACTGTTTACTAGAAGTGGTGTGCAGATGTTTGTTTTGTGGTTTGCTTTTCTTTTTTTAATAAATGTTTGTTTTCTTCAAGTATTAAGGACTTCAGTGTTTTAGAATTCTGTACATGTTACTATCACTTGTATCTACTCAGGGTATATAGAATAAACAATGCACCATTTTAACTCCATTGCTGGATGATGTATTAATGGCTGCCATAACTGTGACAGAAATACATTAAGGATATTTCTACTTAAATTTAAGAAGAGGAAATCTAAGACAAGCTTTAGGAACAGTTCATACTTTACGAATCAGAAGTATTTGTCTGAAGCCTGACCTGTGTATGCCTAAAACATTGGTTTCAAGGAAAGATAAAACACTTTTTCCATTAGGAATTAGTTTTAGAAACTTTAGGAAATCTACTGAGACTTAGATTTGAAAATTAAATCCCGATTTTGTAAAGACTTGTGTAATTGTTTAACTATGCATCTATAGATTTCATATTATTCCTGCATGTAATAATAAGCACAGGCACATTTCTAGAGCTTTTAATTGATTCAGGTACATAACCTTACGGACCTTAGCCAAATCTGAATATAAGAGATTTGTCAATGATATATACAAGGCTAAAGTTAGGATTTCATTATGTTAAGCATGATATTATTTTACTGTGTCATATGGAATTTCCCATACTGCATTAAATTGCTGAATTTAAAATTAGGCAGGCTCTTTGTATTGGTCATTATTACATTATTACATTAAAAAAAATCAAGATTCTGACATGTTAATCTGTTACAAGCCAAACATCTCTCTTCACACTCTTAGTTTTAACCTTACGGGACCTGTGGTCCTGTTGTCTGTCTCCCCCACTACCTAGAGGTGCCTAGCCTCTCCAGTTGTAAAGTTGATTTGCTATCAGAATCTTCACTTGATTTTCTTTCTCATTCAGACGGTCTAACAAGCAGCGAAACACCAGCTTATTGCTGGTCAAAACAACAAAACACTAGGAAAGAGCCATGCAGCAGCTGCAATCCTAAAGACTGACTCCCCTCATACACACTGACTATGCTCTTAACCACACAGTCTCTCCTAGACTGTCATTAGCACATATTCATGTTAACATACAGAACGTGAATTACATGCTAAGCATTTTCATCATTAAGAAATTCGAAATCTGTTGCATCCATAAGTCACAAGTATATATTTTTTGCTAGATCTTATGTCTAGCTACTTGTACCTATCAAATATCAGCATCTCCAAATTAAACATTTAAGAAAAATCACTACCAGTCACATAAACCAGCTTAGCTAGACCTCATAAAGCAATTATTAGCTAAATTCAAAACCAAAGACAGACAAGGATGGGGAGCAATAACACATTTCACCTATTTCTGCAATTATTAGCACGTACAAGTAATTTAAAGAAAAAAAATGTTCATGCATATGCGACAAAGACAGCACTTTCAAGGTTTAGAAGGAGTTCTCAAGTCCATAAACAGAAACAGGTATCCTCCCTTTAATGGTAAACCATGTTAAAGCATCTAAACAACATACACAATGCATAAGGAAATTCAGGTACCTAAAATGTGATTCTTATTTACCAGATTCTTGAGAACAGATATTTCTTACCTTCGGTGTTTCTTTTTGCCTGCTTGGGTATCTAAAACACAATCTCCATCCTGATGACATAATTTGCCAGCACTTCTAATCTACTGCATATGTGAAACTGGAAACAGTCGTCTAAGTCTCTGTCCAAGATTCAGATGCATAAATAGACCTTTTGAGAACGGAGAACAGGTTGATTTATTTCAGAAGGCAACTAAATAACACAGTATTGTCACCTCTCACCTTTCTTTGAAGTAGTCTGAAGAAGGGAAAAGCTAGTTCATATGCTTTCCTTTCACAGCAGTCTCTCATTTTGACCTTTCAGCAGATCTGTCACAGTAGTAGGATATAGGGAAGGCTAAACTAAGAACATAATCCATACCATTTCTTTCAATATGTAGCAAGAACAAACTATTAAGAAAATTAGACAGCAAGCACAATAAAGGAGAGCATAGTATCACAGACCAGTAATGGATTTTGTTTCCTGTTTGGCAGGATTATGTTCTATCTTTGGCCAAAGGCTGCTGAGGCAGGTGGAATTACGGAGGCAGGAACCAGAGACCTGCTCATCACGGGGCTTCTTTCTTGTTTTTGCGAACTGCTTATCTGTTCTACAGGACCTCAGCTTCAATAGGAGAAGTTAAATTATCATTTCTCAATTTCAGTCAAGACTGTAATTTAGGACTTAGATTTAGGAGACATGAATACAAGTTCTAACTTCTAAGCTCTTATTACAATGCATCTGCTATAAATTAAACAGACGTAAGTCCCAAGCTTTAGCACAGTGAGTTATCCTCGGAGATATTCAAAACCCAGCTGAAACAAAGTCCTTAGCAACCTGCTCTAGCTGACACAGCTTGGAAGAGGAGGGTTGGGCTAGACAGTCTCCAGACATCCTTCCAACACCAACCACTCTGTGAATTTACTTACCCCCTTCTTATTCAGAGCAAGCAAAACGTTTTGGCAACCCCAGTAAAACCAGTGTGCAATCACCCAGCCCTGCCCTGTCTGCTTGCAACACAAACTCCAAGATGAGCTGAACCAGTGACCATTGCTTTACTTCACTGACTCCAAACCTGTCTCTTGAATAGCGTTGCATCTGAGTTTACTTCCCAGTGATGTGGCATCACTCACCCCCCGTGTGAAGGTCAGAGCACAGAACGCACATGTAGTATTCTTTGTATTTCTAATTTACTTAAACAGATTTATAAAGATAAACCTTTACATATGATTGCTGAGCCTGCAGTAGGGACGCAGGGTGAACAGCAAATCAGAAAGCAATGCTCTTTTTCCAGCAAAGGGAAGGAAAGGCCTGATACTGGCAAGCAGAAACACTGAAAACATGCGGTACCCTTAACTGAGTGGTGATTAAGGAACAATTCTCCCTTCTTCCTTTTTTCCCATGCTTGAAAAGGATGTAACTGCTTTTTATATCTTATCACTTTCTCTGTGATTCCACCACAAAATGCAGCATTTTATATATTTGTTGTTTTCTTTGTTGCTCCCTAGAAACGCTCTGCACAGCTCAAGCTTGCACTCTTTAAATGACCAGTAATTTATCATTTGTGGTTTGTGTTTGTACTCTTGGTGCCTCTGATATTATCTTGCACTTGTGCTCTCAAGGCTTTTGCTATCAGCCTGTGGCTGTGCTCTCAGCAGCCCTTGAACTCAGGTGAAGTCCTGAATTTGGCCAATTTTTCCTCCTCCTCCTTATGACTGTGAGGCACTTTTCCCAAAGCATCTGAGCAATGGCAGCTCATAGCTTCTTTGAGTAAGAACATAGACAAGGGGGAGAACTTCACTTTGCTACAAAATCTATCCTTATTTATGCTGTTGCTCTTAAAATCAAAATAGCAGTCACAAGTACTAACTACCCGTTACTGGGAGCCTACCTGCTGCTTATCTAGTATCTGCATGAAATACTACCTCAATTCACCAGACAGACCACAGTGATTCTGGCACATTCCAGGGCCAAGGTAATGGGAACCATAGTCTGGTTTTAGAATATAAAAACTCTGAGTGCTTCACAGGTCAGATCTTACTTCTAATCCAGACTTCAAATGTGACATAAATGTTCATATAGATGGGCAATGCACCTTCATCTCCGATCCACATTTAATTATGTAAGTCGTATACCAGTGACATGCACTTTTATCACATTTGACAGATGCTCCCACAAGATCGAGCCCCACGCCACTAGTCTGCCTGGTTTGTAAATCCTAGTAGCACAGGAGCATAAGAGTAATCACTGATACTCAGCTCTGCTAGCAGTATTTGTGAACACACCGAACCAGAAGAGTGCACCTTGTAGAGACCCCTGCACCACAAACTACCTCGGGATCAGAAATGGGCTGTGCTAATTACCTCCTGTGACCTTTGCAGACTTTAGTTTTGATCAAGCCCCAGTTTAAGCGTGCCACTATGGAAAGACAGGCCTGTAATATGTCTTTAATGTCATGTAACAAGCCTTGTGTATTAAGAATTAAGCAGAGATCATCTTTCTGCTTACTATCTTCTTAGGAGCAAAATGCAGTAACTAGATTCAGATTAAAATATCTGCAGCACATCCTTAAAAAAGAACTGTCTAGCAATTCTTTTTGTTTTTATAGCAACTACAGCATAACATATAGTAGTCTAGTTTCCCAATATGATTTGTTAGCTTATATTCCTTGTCTGTATGTCTTTATGCAAAAAACCTTTACATTTTCTTTGACTGCTCTGCTCTCAGTAAATTATGATGCTTTGCAGAGTCTCAGGAAAAATATCATTACTTGCTTAAATAATTTTAAGATGTATGTGAAAGATGCATAAATAATTATTGTGAAAACAGTCTTGTCACAATGAACACACTGTAGAGCAAAAATCACCATCATGTAATATCTCATCCTGTGCATCTAGGAAGTTAGCAATGTACTCTATACAGTATGGAACAGATCATGTTCTAGAAATGAAATTGCATTATTAATGGGAGAAGTCTACAGACACTGGAAGGACTGGGACTTCACCCTGAAAATAATTCTCTGATCATTTCTCAGGAAGGAGATCCTACTCACTCTGAAATTAAAAATACATTCTTGTTGACTTCAGTGTTAAGAGGATCAAGAACTAATAAACAAATAAATATATCACGGACCTTTTTAGCTGCAGAAATTTTAGCTCTTCCTTTTTATTAGCTTTAGAAAAAACTGATCTAATTTGAACACAGAAGCACAAATAACTGCAATGTATCATGTATCTTTTGTTGCTCAGAAAGAGCACCGCATACTCAATTTCCCATTTTTATGAGATACAAGAATACACAAACATTGTTCAAAACAGATACCTTCCTGTGCCAGATACTTTATACCAGTATGAAACAAACCTGAACTCAGCTCCCCAAACAGGTTTTCAAGTGAGATAGTTTGGAAAGAGTTGGGCATCAAAAGCAGCTGAGCCACAACTGAATGTAAGTTAAAGTAGCAGAATAAATTAGCTGGAATAAATTAGTCAGCAGTGTAAAACTACTGATAGTAAAGAGAATATGAGCATCAAAGATATCAAGGCTGAATTCTCATGTGACTTGAATAGGCTTATGCTTAGTCATAAATACCGAATTGTCTTCCTTGGACTATTTGTCACTAAACTGAACAGATTCAGATCTCATTACCGATCTTTAATATAGATATGGTAAATCCTTGTGATATCTGCTTTAAGAATTATTTAATCCATGAAATAAATCACAAAAAATAGTTGTCTACTAAACTTACTATGGAGTAGGTAAGCCTTTGCCTGCCTCTTCAAACACAACTGCAACAGGACACATTAGTTGATATATCTTCCTGTTAGCATGTAGCATTGATATGTACTACAATATTACACACAAAAATACTTAAGTATTTTAAAAATAGAAATAGGTCACTATACTGAGTTGGAAAAACACCTGTTTCAATGCTTCTTCTTGACCCACTTATTTTATAAAGATGTTACCAAATACTCCGATTTTCTACTAAGGTTGCAGATGCTCATAACTCATTGTATTGTTGAACAGAGCTTGCATACTGCTAAGACACCTTTTTAATAACTTTATATCATAAACTTACAATCTGAACATATGTATGTGTTCATACATTAGTGTAATCATTATATAACTACTTTAGCAATGTACTATTGATTGACAGGAAGCAATATAAGAAATACGATAATCACAAAGGATAATTTGTTCCTTAATGCAGTTTACAACATAGCAGAAACTTGCTTTGATTATCATAAGAATAACTTGCCTCTACCTAGTAAGACACAATGCAGCAATATCAACTCCACAAGGAACACAAAAGAAACCCCTTTCCTCCTTAGTTTCCTGGTTGGTATGTGAACAAAACACCAGAATCTCAGCTTCATATATAATATCACACACAGAAAAGATGTTGTATACAAGATGTGTACGACATATTAAAAGCCACACAGAGAAGCACCATGGTGAGTTGAGATACTCCCTGCATTAGACAAAAACCAACAGAATTACTTCATTTACATACAAATATACACATGTATATACATACACATGCAAGTGTGTATGTATGTATATGCTCACTTTGGGCAGAGACCATTCTGATCGTCAAATCTGATATTCCATCATCACAGACAATCATGTAATATGACTAGTCCAAAGTCTATGAAGCACCTGTGCAATCTGTATTTTTTTTGTCTTCCCTAATGTTTATTTTTTAGTATTATCTAGTATTTTTACTTAAGAAATGACAGCAATAATCTTTCTGCCAGTTCTTTATGCTTTCTGATTCATTACCCTTTTAACTTTGAAGAGGGTGGGTTTAGTACATAAAGTCTGACAGCTAGTGGGTAGGGGGGTTTAGGGCTTGTGATACAGATTGAACAAGTACCCATATTATCTGTGAGAGAGCAAGTATTCTGAGGAGAAAAAATGTTTACACCTTCTTCTTCTATCTGTCAACTCTGAACATCTGGAAATTCCACCCTGGCAGGACTTGAGGTCAGAGCAGTTAAAGGCTTTCTTTGAGCCCCTGCATTCATCACAAATTCACATGACAACTAAGGAAGATGGAAGTACTGGAGACAAAAAGAATTACTAGTTTATTACCAATACTTCATCATCTCCAGTACTCTCTACAATATACCGGTAACTCAACAGTCAAAAGAAAGTTTCACCCTAGTTGAAAGTGTTAAAACCTGTATGAGAGACGTGTGATGGAAGAGGGATTACAACTTTTTATGATAAAATTCTTTAATCCCTTATTTTAAGATTTTTTGGACAAAAACAACTGGCTATCAATTTTCCTCCCAACAGCTTTCAAAGCAAATATTTATATTTGTATAAATGGGTATATGGGTATCCAAACCCATACATTTTCTGGTCAGTGAATGAACTGGGCTGATATAATTAGCAGATGAACAGCAACACATCCTAATTTGTTCACACCTCCTAGCCAAGATGTGGTATTGCCCTCACCCCACAACATGCATAAATCAAAAAAACCAGCACACAGTTTACCGGTTTCAAAATTACAACTAATATATTTCAATAGATATAAACAATGCTAAAATAGTTTAACTTTTTATAACTTTACCATTCTTAGATCTCTGTTTCTCTCTATTTGTCTATAAGGTGTTTGCAACAAATTAGAATGAAAAGTTTCTAAAATGTTAAGCTTGCAACCAAAGTAGACAAAACCTCTAATTTTATTTTCATCTAAACACACAATTTAAAACAAGCGGAACATGTACATGAGGTAGAATCTATCAAGTTTTACTCAGTATTCACCATTCAGGCTTCAGATTTGCACTTGGAATAAGCCACAATATAGTATAATTCAGTTGAATTTAACTTCATGGACAAGAAAGTAAAATTGTATTTATACCATAACTTGAAAGCCAGCGTGGTACAACAGGAATGTGATTCTGTATGGAAGAGGGCATGAGTATATTTGCCAAATTTGTTCATCTTAAAATACTGCATGAATTTTACACATGTTCACTTGCATATACATTTTATATAAAAATGGTTTAAAATTTATGCTCTTTGGAAAAAAAAATATTTTGGCAAAGACCCCAAGCCTAATGACAATGTTTTTTACAGAAATGTTGCTGTTATTGTAGGGAGGAGAAAGCATCACGAACTTTCTGTAGTGGTGCAAGACAGAGAAGTACTCCATTACCTTCCTACAAGTTAGAGCACTCCATGATCAGCACTGGTCAATGGGAGGCCCTTTCACTACTCCTGGCTTCTGGAGTACCAACTTCCAAATTGGCTCATAAATCATCTCCTGCGGACACTATTAGGATAGTCCAGACAAGGTGCTGAGGAGTGAGGCGGCTATTAAAATGAATCAGTTCCCCTGAGAACTGGTATATAGAGAACCAGACACTGTTCAGTATTTTCTGGTATCATGAAATCACTCAACCTAGGTTAAAGTAAAAGCTCAAGGTTTTGTTTATTGAAAATAGAAAACTGACATGTTTATCTAAGCTGTAGCTGAAAAACAGTCTAAGCATAACAGATTTACTCTACATTCAACATGAAGTCTCTACGCCTGCGCTTACTTGACTTGTTGTAGAAGGTTTCCTTGACACACTGTTTGTCATAAACTATTCTGCCAGAATAGCCTATATCTCGAGTGTCATTCGTCACCAATAGTATTTACTTTGTGGATACACCAGCTTTTACAGTTAATTTCCTTTCAGTATTCTGTATAGGGTTTGGAGTGATTTAATCTTTCCCATGCTCAAAATAAAAAAAAACTCAAAAAACCAAACTCATCTAGGAAATAGTGTCATCTTTCTCTAACATACACATAAACAAATTCCTTTGTGATGCTAATGTTTATGAGATCAAGTGTCATCTCCTGTACCCAACTGTACTCAATCAACAGCTGCCTACAATACGGTCACGAGTCTCTCAACATTCACTATACAGCATGAAGCAAATCTCCAGTGGACTTTGTATTTCACATTAGTCTGTATATTAACAAACATACTTGGTAAAAACTTTTCAGAGGGTAAAAGGTATCTAGTTCAGGTTCCTGAGATGAACTATTAACCACTTCAAAGTGGCAGTGGTTTGAGGATAATCATGCACATCCAGTATCAAGAGGTACTTCAACAGATATTTTGAAGTCAATCACTTAAAAATATTGAAGATTTCAAAAGGAAAGTCATTCAAGTAACTAAGATGGAAACATTTCTTCTAAAAACGTCAATTATGTTCAGGTTTTGCCCTCTGCAACTCAAGAAATTCCATAAAATAACATTTTTCCATTTTCCCTGGTTTATCATTCACCGCAGAGATTCTGGCAGAAATTTGCACTCTATTCTGACTTGCACTGATGTCAACATTCCTCCTGGAAATGTGAAAACTTTTTCTTTTCAGATATGAGATGTGTAAACAAATATAATCTGTAGTCATTCAAAAGTAGTTACGTTCATATACATATGAATTCATACACATTCCTATCATGCAGAAGGGGAAAACGTAGTTACAAAGTGGAGAAAATTCTGAGTTGCTCTGGTTATATTTAGTTCCTGTTCATCTGTGCTGGACAGATTTCATTACATCTAGGATGCTAGATGGGAGAAAAGAAGTCACTATTACATGAGTAGCTATGTCTATCTTAACCACCATCAAGATCGCTGGAGATAGAGAACAGAAATTAGGCATAAACACCAATACTAATTTATTACAAAACCAATCAAATGGAGAGAGGAAAAAAAAACTTCTGGAATTTATCTACTCATACTACACCTCTTAAACATAACTGTCCGGTATGACATTTCAATGTCAATCAGTAAGAACATAAAAGTGCATCTAAATCCTCCACACAACTCTAAATGTAATAAATATGCCCCTGAAACATCCAAATCTACAGTATTTGATAGCAGATATTGATACTCTTATAAATGCATGAGAAAGGATGATACAGGATTAGATGTATTGTAGCATGAATCATGAAAACATCACATTGTTGGAAAAGGCAGGAGAGACACAGCTAATCGGAAGAACCAAAGAAGCAGAAGTCAGGATAAACAGACAATACTATGTATTCTCTGAGGACAAGACATTAAGCTTTCCAAAGATATTGTGTCTTACAGATGATGGTACATTATCCAAAGCAAGCTTTGCATTGCTTTGTGTTATACCGATGATATATTAGGTAGAAAGCAATTATCAGACAAAAGACATCCTTTTTTAAGTAGTTATGGTAGTACATGATACTATGTACTTGCAGGAACCAGAGCAGACTGTGCCTGGGATGCCTACCTGACATTCTGCCTGCAAAAGATTCATCTTACATAGGATGTAAAATGAAATCAGAACTTAAAGGGCCTCATTCAAGAAAGCCATCCCATTCTGAAGTTGTGACATTTATGTGCTTAAAGTCTATAGCACTCTCAGTGAATGAAGCTACCTAAAGAAGAAAAGAATGGCATTATCATCAAAACTTATGATACTCATTAAGTCTTTTGATGAGCATAGGTGAATTTAATTGCTCTTCAGAGCCTGGAAGATAAATCGTAAAACTTGCATACAAAATTAACAAGATCACCTCAAGAAACTGGTGGCTCCTTACTGGCATCCCTGAAAATAAAATGGTCTTCATATATCACCTGGGGATTCATCACTCTTGAGTAATGCATTTACCATCTGTGCTCATCCCAAACTACTTCTGATAGAGTGTCTGAACCTCATAAATATTCTTGAATAAACAACTCTCATGCTTCCCCAGATAAATGAACAGATAATTATTCACAGCCCCATTTTTCTAATATAGAAGCAGTAAAAGTAGTCAGCTAGACTAAAAGCATATTTCAGATCAGGAAACATTGCTTGAGTTCATATAAAAGGTCTCCAGTTTGCTGTATGAAACCAACTGGGATGCTACATGCTTTAAAACCTGCTAGGATGGAGTAATACTCAGACCCTATCTCCAGTTTTCATCCATTTCTGAGGTGAACGCTGCCTGTCTGGCATTCTCCCTTATGAACTACAGCTCCAATCATCTGAATAGCTGAACACTTAAACATTTCTAGGGAGAAAGCAATAGTCAGTGCAAAGAATGAAAGAGTTCAACAATTAACTTCTTAGAAACTTTTCTTTTGGTATAAAACCACAGGGAAGCTAAAGAAAAAACAAATGTTATCATGATTCCCACGGTTTCCTTAACCTTCCAAGAAGCCTTCTGGAGCTTTCATGGCATCTGTCAGAAGGTCAGAGCCCCTCCTTACTGTTCTCCAATTTGAATAATGGCATCTCACCTGAGAAACTTAATCTCTTAAATCTGTTGGTGGCCATTTATTTCCTGCTCTTAATACTAGGATTTTCCTAATAACCCCATGTCTGTCACTAAGTGTCAAATCAGAAGAGCAAAACACATGCCCTGGACTGCAGTTTAGACCAAAACGTTGCTAAAAAAGTGATTCTGTTTTTCAGTATTTCTGAAAAGGAGATATTAAGGTGAAGTTTTAATGATATATAAAAAAAAATTTCACTAGTTCCTTCAGTTTCACACAACGTGGTTTGGAAGGCAATGCACTGTTCTCTGCCAAATGCAAGGCCCATGGTTTCAACACAGACAAGAAAGCTACTACACAGGGGTGCCATATTACAAAAAAAGATGGTCTTGGATCTTTTCAGATAACAAAGGGAGTTGACCAAGCATTTACACATCACAACAGAGTACCTTGGAGAAAGAAAAGACATAATTACTAACTAAAGTTTAAAACGGCAAAGGAGTCCATTATCACTGTTGAATTCCTCTCTTACAGAGTACAACTACTATTCATGGCTCCATTCGGACGGAAGGAATTATACCCATTTAGAATAAAGGAAGTTATTTTGTACAAATAAACCTATAGATAAATAAATGGAATTATGTTGCACTGTCAATACCTAATGGCATTGCCATATCAACTGTCAACAAATCTAATTCAGAACCAATATTCAACCAAAGCACTATATAAATAGTAAACATATCCAAACAAGCCACTAGTGCTTTTAGATTCTGAAGAGAGAAATGTTCTTATTCTAAGCTAGTTAGATCTGTAAACTGAGCACAGAATTAATTTTATGCCAGCAAATTACTGTTTTTAACAGGTTATACAAGGCACAGAACCATATAATTGCCCTACACTTGAAATATGCTCTCATTCAAATAAAGGGAATGAAGTTAGCTGAAGGTGCAGTACATGGAGGGGGTGGGAAATCACATCTTATCTGTGCAATGACTTGTTCTTTACAGGTGGTTGGTTGGAAAATTAGCAGCTATAATTTTCTGCAGTAATAAATTCTAATATTTGAAGAAAGCAAGAACAGATGGATTGCCAGTTCATTGCCACTTGCCACAGCACAATGAAGATTTAATCTTTATGATGAGCAATTCACTCTTTACTTAACCACTATACTAGCATTCTAATATTAAGTCTCATCATCCCATTTTAAAGCAGATTAGTTTCTCACACTTCTTCAATATACAGTTTGGTTTTATTTCTGTTGATATTATATACAAATTGGTCTAAGACATTTTTGCCTTACTTAAACTATGTGTCTTTTAGGCATAATTCATTCATTTTTACTTTGCAGAAATAAAAAAAAATATTATTATCTATATTTACAACCATAATTTCTGTTGGTTTAATGATTCTGACTCAAGGAGCTTCTCTCACTAAAATGTACTGGTAGATAGGTGAACATATCTGTCTGTGGCTACAGTAAAGTAATATTTTATCATTCCCTATAATAACTTCCATTGTATGGCCCCTCACTGTAAAAAGGGTCAGCAACGCGCAAAGGAGAAACCCCCATAGCTCAGTGGCATCCCAAAGCTGAATCTCAGCCAGCCAACTTCTGACTTTATAAAATCTTTGCAGTCTGACTTTCTAAAAATCTTTGCAGCAGTACAAAAAAACCCTATGTACGACTAATCTTTTCTCACATTCAACTGAGCAAACATTTTCCTCTGTCGTTGCAGCTTCATTTAGAGTATTGGTATTTTATTATCAGTTTTTTCGTACACAGCATCACACAGACTACGGGGATGAGTTGTTTAGCAGTTTCTCAGGTAACAACAGTGGAAAAATTAAAAGATATTCTTTAAAAATGACCAAAGTACAGCATAAGAACCTTCTTAATGGGAAATGTGAGATGGAACAGTTTTTACTTTGCCACTTAGCTTATCTAGAGCTTCCCTCAACTTCCCCATGTTTGATTTCCTAGGAATAGTCTTACCAAAAGCAGAAAGATCCCTTCAGCCCTTGCCTTAGTCCCATTACCCTTCATTTTGATGTGGAGCCCAGACTGCTTGTATTTGCAGCATAACTCCTCTGATTCCTAACCTTATATAGCAGAATTACTGATCTGGAGAGAACTCTGGTGTTTGCCTAAACAAGTCCTATCTTAACATTCAGGAGCAAGTGCTCGGTAAAACTATATAGACAAACAGGCTCCTCAAGGAGGTGGCTTAAGTCACCTGAATAGAGCCACACTTTAAAGTCACTGAAAAGACACAGGCAGAGAACTCTGTGGTGGTAAAAGTAGAAACTTGAATGAATTCATAATTGAAATCTAGATAGAAAAAAAAAACACACTATTTTTTGTTCCTTTGTTTCTTATCTGCTTGCTCAACTTTTGCTTCGAGTGCTTTATTTGTGTAAATAACTACAAACCCAGTAGAGGGTGCTGACGAATATCCAGCATAGTTTTAGGCTTTGTAAGAGCAATAAAATGTAACCCTGTTTTTACATTGCAAAGAGCAGCTTCTCTTTAGCCTGTACATCAATTCTTACAAATTAAATTCACTGTAAAAAAGCAAGCAACTCACATTACCCAGCCTATTTGCATGTCTGTCTTTTTGCTCAACTCTCAGTTTTCACTTACTCTTCTTAAAAAGCCTTTCAAATATTCACACCAATCTGTGAGTGCACAGACCACCTCCTGGAGCACTGTAAGCATGTGAAACAAGCTGGAAAGAAGCACAAAGTGAAAGTCTTTTATATTTCTACAAGGTCAGCCTACACGATGAGTCATCCTCTGTATACTATTCTTAGTCAAGGCACTGTTCAACCATCTTCTGGGTATTTAGGAGGGAGAAAGAAGCACAGATTTGTGTACTTTTTAAAATGTGCTATTGGTTCTTTTACACCCATATCAATCCATATAAATTAGAAGAATATGAGAACATGAAATTGTTTCTTGCTTAAACAAGTTCGAAGAGAACTAAAGGGATACATCATATTTTGAAACTACTATAATAAGCTATTTTTCAGTACAGTAAAATCTTAAATATTGGGGGGGTTGCCTGAAATCACAAGTATTTTCAATGGAAAAATAAGCAATAGAAAGTATTACCATAATCTCATTAGC
Organism: Aptenodytes patagonicus; assembly: GCF_965638725.1. NCBI lineage: Eukaryota > Metazoa > Chordata > Aves > Sphenisciformes > Spheniscidae > Aptenodytes > Aptenodytes patagonicus. The sequence continues at coordinate 117,668,671 of NC_134949.1, read as the reverse complement.
TAGAACCACCAAAAATGCTGTAATATGTTGACTGTGCGTAGAAAAAGTATTGTTCATTTTAAGTAATAAATTTACTCTCCTTTGATCACAGAAAATTCTCTGTGATTACTCTGGCATAGTCCTATAAATTAATAGAGGAATACGATGCCTCTTGAATTCTCCTCAGCCTGCAAAAATACAGGAAAAATTTTGAGGCAAATCTGCTGTTATGCATGCAACAGGAACAGACTTACCAGGAGGACTTTTAAGGTATGAAATGTGTATTTTGCATGCAAATTTAAAGGTGTCATTCTGATTGAATATCCCGGTATAGAGGCTAGGCTCAAAACTGTATTTTTCAACTGATCAGATCTTTGATGCAAGCCTTTGAAAAATAAGAACTTGTTTGATTCCTTGTTGAAACGGTCATTGGCCTGGCTTAGAAATACAAGCAACTAATGGTGACTAGGGAAAACATGTGCCTGTATCTCTACAAAACCATCAGGTTTTGCTGCTCAGTGACATTTTCCGCTATGAATTTTTGTTATTAGTGAGTGGCATGCAATATTCAGAAGTTCATTTGATTCTCATTTCAAAGGGCTCTTTTCAGACCCAGTTATGGAATTCTCTTTGATTTGGAGCTCAGTAACTGCTGAACTTTGACATTTGTACAGGCAGCATTTGGATGGAGTTAAAATTACCTTTTTCTCCCTTACAGAAAAGCAGAAAAAACCTTAAATGTTTCTTGCATAACAAGATCAACTATGGAAAACATTAAACAAGAAAATTATTAAAAACCTGTGGAAACTGGAACAGAAAAGGCATGTTGCTAGAGTAGAATTAATCTCTTTCCCGAGTATCCAAAAGAGGACTTTCTAAACCAAATATGACCAATGACTTCATTTAACTCTGATAGTATAATACTCAAAAATTATCAGAACATCCAGATACTCAAGTCTAGGTGTGTTAACACATGCATTAGAAAAATAACAACACTATTTGCTTTTGTAGGGGCATTGTGGCAGATGGCGAAAGACTGATACGGGACTCAGAATTTGACTTTTTTAGGTTTTACTCCGTTTAAGTCATTTCCTCTTGTAATCAACACATACATGATTATGCCACAAGACCACATCTACTACAAAGTCTATGGACTACCAATGTTACAAAGGGCAAAGAAGGCAGAAATTGCAGATTACAAATATGCAGCTGTAGGAGGAACCCAAAAGAGGCAAGAAGGTGAGAAAATGGTATCTGAAAAAGATGAAGGTATATAACAAACTCATTTTCCTATTCAAACCAATAATTATCCTCAATAAGGTATAAGCATTGGCACTACGCTTCAAGATCTATGTTGCTCCTAATGACTGGAATAAAATCTACCACTTTGTTAAAGTGCATTTAACATGTACCAATACCCAACTCATTTTATAGTTCATTTTTAAATGAAATCATAAGAGCTGGTGTGTTTGACAGTCAACAACATCACCTATTACTGTTCTTCTAACATCAATACCATTCCACTCTTTTTTTTTTTTGATTCAGCTTCATGAAAATATTATAACTGCTCCATGCATTGTTTTTCTATGAAATTCCTAGGTGTTGGTTGTGGGTTTTTTTTTTAAATTGTGTCATTTTTGTCAGTCACATGCCACATGGGCAAATCAGTGTACTGAGTCTACTGCTCCATTCCATAGCTATTGGCAGTAACAGCAAATCAGCAGTCGTACAATTTTTGTTATATCCTGTCCCTTTGTACACAGCACTGTTCTCAATTTCTTTACCTCTTGAAGCAGAAGTTGTGAATAAGTGACAAAAACCAGCAAGTGTGTAGTACTGGTCAGTCTTATGAGTTTTCATCAACATAATGAGTTTCATATTTCAAAGTCATTTCATATTTTGGGATGTAGGAATGAAATTTCAGTACTTCTTAATAGAAAAAGAAATTTCAGGAGATACTTATCAGCTATTATATATCTTGCATAAAGTATAAATATATTTAGCAAAGCATAGTCCTATAGGTAGAACTTACAAATTTTTCAATTCTGATCTTAACAAAAAAAATAGAGGACATATAAAAAGATTTTGTTTAGAAAATCAAGAGAGAAGAAATGGGTGGGGAGACACTATTTCCTAATCTTTCACATTCTTTTTTCACCAACTGCTAAGTGATATAATCTCTTTTGCCATGTCCTGGTTTCAGCTGGGATGGAGTTAATTTCCTTCCTAGTAGCTGGTACAGTGCTGTGGTTTGGATTTAGGATGAGAATAATGTTGATAACACACCGATGTTTTAGCTGTTGCTAAGTAGTGCTTACACTAGTCAAGGACTTTTCAGCTTCTCATGCCCTGCCAGCGAGAAGCTGGGAGGGGGCACAGCCAGGACAGCTGACCCAAACTGGCCACAGGGATATTCCATACCATGTGATGTCATGCTCAGTACATAAACTAGGGGGAGTTAGCTAGGGGAGGGGGAACCGCTGCTGGGGAACCGGCTGCGCATCAGTCGGTGGGTGGTGATCAATTGCACTGTGCATCAGTTATTTTGTATATTCTTTTATCATTATCATTATTATTATTTTCCCTTCCTTTTCTGTCCTATTAAACTGTCTTTATCTCAACTCATGAATTTTACTTTTTTTTTTTTTTCCCAATTCTCTCCCCCATCCTACTGGGGATGGGGGAGACTGAGCAAATGGCTGTGTGGTGTTCAGCTGCCTGCTGTGTTAAACCATTATAGCTATCAAACAGAGACTTCACATTGTTTTCCTGGAAGATATCATAGTCAGAAAGAAAAGTGGATGAGGACAGTAAACTTATTGGTGGTCGACAGGATGATCATCATAGACTCTTGCCGCTTTAAAATTAATGGCACCTGATTTAATTGATGCTTTCAATTAACACAGTACTATTTGATTTAGGATTCACCCTTTTACCTTCATCTTTTGAGCAGCTAAACTCAAAGGACTGACATTTCCCTCAAGTATTCTGCATGCACTATATTGTATTTAAAAAAACAAAACAAAAACAAAAACCAAAGTTGCTTACCAAAAATGTTCTAAATATGTGCAACAAATCAACAGAAAACTTTTTTCTCTAGCAGATATAAGGTATAATCTAAGGTATCTGAGAGATGATAATTTATGCAAAGTAAGAATAAGCAGTTATGGTTCCCAATTTGCTAATCAAAAGTAAAATGTTTAGAGTGCATATATTTAACCATGCAGCTGTCTGTAAAGCATCTGCCTTAGGTACAGCAATCTCACCAACTTTGAATCTTCAAAATCCAGAAAAGGGAACCTTAAAAAGCAATCATTATATCATTCTAAAAATACTAACATTTTTAAATGTATTTTGGGAACAATCTGCTTGCCCTGTGTTTTCTGAGTATCTATTTACAGCAGGGTAAGATCCCCACTGTCCTGGTTTCTGCTGGGATAGAGTTAATTTTCTTCCTAATAGCTGGTACAGTGCTGTGTTTTGGATTTAGCATGAGAATAATGTGATAACACACTGATGTTTTAGTTGTTGCTAAGCAATGATTATACTAAGTCAAGGACTTTTCAGCTTCTCATACTCTGCCAGCAAAGAGGTGCACAAGAAGCTGAGAGGGAGCATAACCAGGACAGCTGAACCAAACTGGCCAAAGCGATATTCCATACCATATGACATCATGCTCAGTATATAAGCTGGGGGGAGTTGGCCAGGGGGCAGCGATCGCTGCTCAGGGACTGACTGGGTGTTGGTCTGAGGGCAATGAGCAGTTGCATCCCCTCTTGTTTTTTTTTTTCCTTCCTGGGTTTTGTTCCTCTCTCTCTCGTTGTTTTACATTCTATTACAATTTATTGTTGTTGTTGTTGTTATTATTATATTATTTCAAGTATTAAACTGTTCTTATCTCAACCCACTAGTTCTCTTACTTTTGCTCTTCTGATTCTCTCCCCTGTCCCACCGTGGGGAGGGAGGGTGAGCAAAAGCGGCTGTGTGGTGCTTAGTTGCCGACTAGGGTTAAACCACAACACCCATACAGCCATAGTGGCAGAAGTTTGAATTTACCACTCAATGCAAAAAACACCAGAAAAATCAAGACTTTTACATTATCATTCATTTGAGAAGCTCAGTATTTATGAAAAGCACCAAGAAGGCTGCACCTGTCTAAACTCTGGATACTGACATGTAAAGCTCTGTGTCCGAGGTAGCTAATCTGCATGTTGCTAGATTATTAATCTGCATGTCTAAGCTTCTCACTTTTTAGGGTACGCATGGCCTTATTCTGCTCAGTTCTGTAGCATTCCCATAAGCACAATCCGCAATTTCTTACAGTAAGCAGGAATATTTTTTCTCCCATCGACATTCTTCCCATCAGTCCACTGCATTCTTTAGACGTCTGTTAAAAACAGGGATTCAAGATGGTGACCTAGAGTCACTGTGATTCAAGGTAACACAGAAATAGAAATCTATAGGAATATCCGGGGTGTGTATGTGTATCAAATATACACAAAGATACACAACATGTGACAAACAGGAGGAATTACAAGTTCATGCATTGTTGCAGAGCTGTAATGTCACTGGGATTATTATAGAGCCATAGCAGAATTGCTCAAGTGAATGGAGTGCTGCAATGGATAGGCACAGACTTTCCAGGAAAGACAGGAAGAGGAGGAAATTGTGCTCTATGCAGATGACTCTCCACAACAGTCATCCATAGTAAACAGAGAAAAGGTTGGCCAAAACCACAGGCTGAGATTGGAAGGAAGGCCAAAAAGAAGGGACATGCTGGTGGATGTCTGTTACAGACAACTCAGGAAGAGAAAGTGAAAAAACAAACTTTAAAATATTGGAAGACTCAGTTGCAGGCCTTGGATCTCATGGGAGAATTTAACATCCCAACATCTTCTGGAAAGGCAAGTGACAGGTAAATTCACAGATTATTGGCAAATACCAATAATCTAGATTTCTAGAGAGTGTTGGGGACAATTTTTTGATGCAGCTACTAAAGGACATGCTCTGCTGGATCTGCTACTCATAAATAAGCAAGCAGACACTAGTGATGTGATAACCAACAGCAGGCTTGCCTGTAAGGACCATGAGATGGTAGAGTTTAAAGATATAAAAGGAAGAAATGTAGCAAAATAAAGACCTTGGTCTTGAAGATAGCAGACTTTGGCTTGTTCAGTGAACTGATTCAGAGGGATGCCATGGTAGGTTATCCTGAAGGGCAAATGGGCCAGCAACAGTTGTTTGACCTCCAACAGCAGCCTTTTCAAGGACAAGAATAGTCCCTTCTGATGCGCAAGAAAACAAGCAGATATGGCTTGGCTAAATGAGAAACTCCTAACCAAGCTCAAATGAAAAAAAAAAAAAAAATGGGAACAGGCTGCTTGGGAAGAACACAGAGGCATCACCCAGGCATGCCACAACAGAATGGGGAAAGTCAAACTGAAGCTCAAGTTAAAACTAGCGAGGGACATGAAGGAGAATAAGAGCTTCTATAAACAAATCAGCACAAAAATTAAGACCATGTTGGTCTGCTGCTGGATGAAGCAGGTAACCTAACTGACAGAGAACATGGAAAAGGCTGAGATACTCAATGCCTCAGTCATTCCTAGCAGGGTCTGTTCTCAGGTCTCCCAGGACCTTGGTGATGGCAAAACTTAGGGAAGAGCAGTACTATCCATTGTAGGAAAGAATCAAGTTAAGGACTACTTAAGTAAACTGGTCATACACAAGTCCCAAGATCCAGAGAGAATAAATTTGAAGGTGTTGAGGTGTCACTGACCTTGAGGTCATCCTACCATCTCTGACAGATTGTGGTGACTGTGGGAGGTTCCTGATGACTAGAAATAGGTAAACATTACACACTAAAGTAAGAGGGAGGGTCAAGAAAGTTACAGGCCAGTCCAGCTCACCTCAGTACTGGGAAGACTATGGAGCAGATCATCATGGAAGCCATTGCCATACATACGAGCAAAGAGAGGATGATTGAACAAAGCCACCATTTCTAAGGGCAAGTCGAATTTTGAGTTTCATCCTCCACACAATCCTAGACTTGTTATGCAAGTTAGCTAAGCCACTTTTCAGTTGCTCAATTTCTTTTTCTGTATAATGAGCATCACATTACCCAGCACCCATTGCTGTTTTAAACTAACCTGATTAGCACTGATAATGTGATCCAGCTCTTCAAGAAAGGATCTCAAAACTCTCTCCAGTGTCATTATCTGAAGGTATATGTCCTTCAGACACCTTTTATCTATCACATTAAATAATGACCTTTACAGAGGAAAGAGTTCTGTAATTCGTGAACTTCAGTTTGTTTAGCACTTCTCTTGCTGAAATGTCATATTTAAATTAGTATGCACACCATAAGAGCAGCCTCAAATCATTAAAATATTCATATTCAAAATAATTTCAAAGTTAATAGGAGCTGATACCCTTGGCTTATTATTCCCTACTCCAGCAGAATGTACATTGGCATTATAAAAACAGACCGTTTCAAATTTGCATGGGTCATTTCAGAACCAAGAGCTTTCCCAAGCAACTAACATTTTTACTCTAGGTAGTCATTCAAGGCCTGTCACTTGACTTTGAAGCAGTACAGTTATCCACAAGCTTTTTCCTTAGGCACTTGAGAAGACTCATGCTCTGGGTAGTGCTCAGAAAAATTTGGTTCCTGTCTGCTTTCACCATGAATAAGTTTAATGTGCATTTTGACTTTTCTGACAAGTCTTATATTTAGGGTCCTGTGAGATGCAGTTCTGCATCAGCTCCTCCCCTCAAAAACAAAAGATTATTTGCTTTTTCAAAACCAACTATTTATAGTCAGGTGGTTTGAATCTTGATTGGTCCTGCTAGAAAGAAACAGTACTGTACATTGATTTCTCTCTTCCCAGGAGCACTGTACTCTCCAAGACCCGCTATTGCTTTTTCCTTCATGGTGAAAAAATTGCTAATGATACAAATTAAGTGACATGAAAGTAATTTCTACATTTTTGCTCCATTCCAGGTCAGCAAGATTGCAACTGGAAAACAGTGACACAGCAACTTTAAGAGTTTAGGGAAACGATTCTTTGCAAAATGGAAATATTGCATAAAATTTAAGTGCAGTGAATCAGAAAGTGCTCTCATGAATGAGTTGACACAGGCATTCATGACTGCTGTGCTGTATTTTTCTGGTGGGAGTCTGCCCAGGCAGTGCTGTGAAACAGACATGCCATTTTACCCATTGCCTTCTGTCCTTGCAATTGCTAGACACAACAAAGTAAATTAGGAAGAGTGGCAGCTGTCAATTAATTTTGATTTATTTTCAATTATTTTAATTTTCATACATAATTAGTTTTATAATTCCCTTGATATGCTTGAAAATTACATTTCTCTTTTCAACCTTCCTTAAATAAAAGCTGAATCTTTTTTCTATTGAAAGCTACACTTCCTTATTTCTAGTGGAAGAGAAGCAAATTTGGTTTTTATGGCATACTCCTCCACTTTCCTTGGCAGCAAATGTGCTTGTTTAGTCACACAACTTAGAATTTGCACTTCCTTTTCATAACATAGGTAGGCAACTGTGCTAAATTTCTTGCTTTCCTAGTATGACCTTACCTTGTGTGTATGAAACATTAGTGTTTGCAAACATATTGCATTTCCTAGCTGTCTCCTCCCAAGTTTGCAAACTACTAGATCATTCTCCTTAGTCTAGCATCAGCTGAAATTGGTTGAGGAAAGATTAGTCAATCATTAAGAGCCAACTGCAAAATAAGCTTGGAGTTATTTTGTACTGGGGTTTAAATATGTATTGCTTACAGGGTGAAAAATTACTAATGATAAGAAAACACACATATAATTAAATACATATAAACATATAGTTAAATGACGATGTGAGTTTAAAATTTGATTTAAGCTAATGCTCTGTATTCTTACTACTGTAATCATACAGTCAGGTCACGGGTTCTCCCATGACTTCTAACTGCAGATTTACCTCCAGCATTGTTTTTGAGGCATATGGAAGTGAAACATCAATGACAGTCTCCAGCAATAATCCTACGTATAGCTTGTCATCAGCGTGTGCTGGAGATATGGACACATTCTACCCATTCTATCTTGGGACAGACTGAAAGGAAAAACAAGAAATCAACCTTGCTTGCTAGTTACAAACACACATGGAGAACAGATGTTTCCTTTGTTTTCTGTGTACTAGTTTGTCTAGGAGTTCAAAAATCCAAGGGTATTAATAACAGAGGAACCAGAGAACTCCATGAAGTTTTGCCATGTTATAAAATACACAACAAGATACTGAAAATCATGGGGAATATAGACAACTACAACAAATATTAGTAAAGTGTAATGCTCTCGTAACATGAGTGAAACTTAAGATACTAAGAAAGTGAATATGTTGTAGCAAATACAGTTGGAGCACAAAGGATTAGTATGAAGGTTAGCATGAAAGTTTCTCCACCTCACCAGGGAAAGTTTTTCTGTAAAAAGAATTAGAGTTTTCTTAAACCAAAAGGATTCTTTAGATGTAAAATAACTTCACAATTTTTATTCAGCATGTTGAAGTGTTAAATCTCATTTAATTCCAAGCAAGTCTCACTAACCTACTGGCAACTGGGGAGAAGAACATATCTCCTCTGGCCATGCCCTGGACAGAACCACAACCACTTTTGAACCAGTGGGAACACACTTGCTGTCAGTAAAGCAAAGTACAAATCACATTCACCACCAGTTCACAGCTGGCATAAATACCTATCATGCACTATTCTTTCTGCTACATGATCATCAGACAACCACATTGTCCTGGTTTCAGCAGGGATAGAGTTAATTTCCTTCCTAGTAGCTGGTACAGTGCTGTGTTTTGGATTTAGGAAGAGAACAATGTTGATAACACACCAATGTTTTAGTTGTTGCTAAGTAGTGCTTACACTACTCAAGGACTTTTCAGCTTCCCATGCTCTGTCGACTGAGAAGGCTGGAGGTGCACAAGAAGCTGGGAGGGGGCACAGCGAGGACAGCTGACCCAAACTGGCCACAGGGACATTCCATACCATGTGACGTCATGCTCAGTACATAAACTGGGGAAAGCTGGCCGGGGGGGCCGCTGCTCGGGGACTGGCTGGGCATTGGTCGGCAGGTGGTGAGCAATTGCACTGTGCAACACTGTGTATTATTATTATTACATTATTATTATTGCTGTTATTATTATTTTATTTCAATTATTAAACTGTTTTTATCTCAACCCATGAGTTTTTCTCACTTTTACTCTTCCAATTCTCTCCCCCATCCCACTGGGGGCGGGGGGGGAGGAGTGAGCGAGCAGCTGTGTGATACTTAGTTGCCGACTGAGGTTAAACTACAACACACATTCACTTTGGTTTTAACGTAAACCAGACAATAGAATTATTTGATTTTTGTAAGGTATATGCAGTCACTACCCATCCCCCTGTAAAGAAGAAGGAGATGATGATCAGAGGTAGTTATATGAATGGATATGTTTATGATACAGTGACAGGAAACCACAAGAAGTGGTAGAACTGTCAGATACACTCAGCAGCTATATACACACATATATATACTCATCACATCATTTATTTATTGCCAGAAAGAGGTTTTCTGCTTTCCACTCATCCCAGATGTTCAGTGTTGAATAAAAACCTGTTCATTTATACCCTGTAGTTAGACTTCAGTTGATGATTCAGTTCACTGTTTATCAAGGGACAGTTCACATCCTGCCAAGAAAACAGGCAGACTAAACACGTACATCACCATTGGTTCTGAGTACATGATTGCTACTTGTTAGGCATATGCTACATTTACTAGTCAGTGGTACTGGGGTCAGTTACTTCATGCTACTGACAGAAAGGACTGATCAGGTAATTGCTTTACAGAACAACCACAGAACGTCACCTTCCACAGGTTGACAGCAGAATTGAGGGGCAAGAATTTAGGAAACTCATGGAATTTAAAGTAAAAATCTTTTTTTTTTTTTTTTTTTTCAGATATAGTCATACTTCAGCACTTTCCCATATGACATTGTATACTGAAATAGTAACTTACAACTTTTTTTTCAGATGAAGACCAAAACACGGAAGCACAGAATGGTTGAGGTTGGAAAGGACCCCTGGAGATCTTCTGGTCCAACCCCCCTGCTCAAGCAGGGCCACCTAAAGCCAGTGGCCCAGGGCCACGTCCAGATGGCTTTTGAATATCTTCAAGGATGGAGACTCCACAACTTCCCTGGGCAATCTGTGCCAGTGTTCAGCCACCCTGACAGTAAAAAATTTCTCCTTATGCTCAGACAGTGCCTCCTGTCCTGCCACTGGGCCCCACTAAAAACATCCTGGCTCCATCCTCTTTGCATCTTCTCTTCAGGTATTTATATACATTAATACGATCCCCCTGAGCCTTACCAAGGCTAAGCAGTTCCAGCTCTCTCTGCCTTTCCCTATATGAAAGATGGTCCAGTCCCTTAATCTTCTAAATGGCCCTTTTCTGGACTCTTTCCTGTATGTTCATCTCTCCCTTATAGTGAGGAGCCCAGAACTGAACACAGTACCTCAGGTGGAAACTACTGTAAGTTTAAAAAAAAATCTTAATGTTCTTTAATGTTGGACAGTTGGATGTTTCTACCCAGTGAGGGATATCCTGCACCTTATGTTGTAATACTTTCTTCCAAGCTCACTGCAAAACCAGAATTTTGAGACTTAAACTTCTTACACAAAATTTAATTTCACCATAACATACTGATCAAAACTTAAAGCAGTCAAAGGGAACACTGACACTGACTTAGTTGGGAATAGGATACTACTAACTCGGCAAATAAAAACAGTAGAAAGAAAATAGGAAAAACAATCTGATCTATCACAACTCTATCATCAGTGGATAGTTACAAGAAACCTCGCAGGTAAAATTTGGGAGGCGCATACAGATCTTTCCTAGTTCAGAACTAACCAGCAGGCACTTCCCAGCTACACCGTCACCTACCAGCAGTCCTCTCCACTGCTATCAGCCAACCAGGAGCTTTCTACTTTAGTGCACACAGGCCACAATCCCCATCCTGTGCCCATATATTGAACCAAATGTACTCACTCAACTGATTCAAGTGTTGCCAGGTAGCAATATTTTTGGTAGCCATAATGCTTACTTAAATAATCAGATTGAATCAGGCTGAGTTTTAACTAATTTCACCTCAGAGGATGGAACAGAGATGCACCAGAGCATATCTGATTACCCAAAGTCAAACAACAAGGCTAAAGAGGCAAGCCACAGCAGGACTAAAACTGCTGCTATCAGAATTTGTTTACACAGTCTGATCATACAGTCTATGTGTCACTCGCAGAGTTTGGTTCACAATACAAATACGTATGAGACTAGCAATAAATTACTGTAGGTTTAATTCACTCAAGCACGTCTGTCATACCATCACATTTATGCTACTCTTATTGTCTCTTTAGGCAAGTATGAAATTTTTGGATGATTTTATAATTAATTCCTTAAAACGTGAGATAGCCAATTTATTTGCTGGGTAGTTTCAATCACAATTAGGGATTACAATCGGCTAGAGTTAGCCAAAAGCTCAGCCACGTCCACAGAGGAAAAAGAGGATATAATGACCCCTTACTACCTTCCTCCATTAGCTGTCTACCTCAGTATATTAAACTATGGCAACTGTCATGATTTAACCTCAGCCGGCAACTGAGCACCACACAGCCGCTTGCTCACTCTCCCACCCCGGGTGGGATGGGGGAGAGAATCGGAAGAGTAAAAGTGAGAAAACTCATGGGTTGAGATAAAAACAGTTTAATAATTGTCATAATGGTGATGGAAATTTCAAATTCATTTCAACATTGTGTGCTTGAATATTCCTAGAAAAGCTGATGTTTGAGCAGTCTTAAACATTATTTTTTTACAGCTATGTTGCAGGGGAAAGAGTGCAGGGAATTTGAAGCAACTGTGCCCCCCCCTCCCCACTCAACAGCCACTCAAGTGTGCAGCAACTTTAAGGCATAACAGAAACAGAAGGAAATTAAGCAAATGGCTATCAGCCATTTGATGGTCATTGGTGTTTTGTCCTTCTACTCATAAAAATTACACATCTTCCTATGTTGGTTTCATAATCAGGGATTTTGAAGACCTTGTATAAGCCACTGCTATTTCTGTAATCCAGCTGTCATAAAAACATTTTTTCCTTTACATTTAATTAATACCTTATCTACTATTCAACAATCCCAGAAAGTAACAGATGTCCATGTTAAAGAAACTGGAAAACTAACCACCCTGGAGTCTTGTAGCCTTAGGAAACCCACGTCCATGGTAAACTCTCTTTCCATGCCCTACGTTTACCACTTCCCATGCCTGTAGTCCTGGAAAAATAGAAGCAAAAGAACTCATACAGATGGTTCAGCTACTTTAGTAGGACTGGCCACGATACAGGTGCTACATTTTTATTTTTAACCCCCAAAGTAAGTACACAACTTCTTGTAATGATACACAACGCGTCTTGTGACGCATCAGAAGGGTGTGGTGTGGCAGTTCGCGCAGGCAGGGTGTGCAGGGAAGGCAAGCGGGCAGGGCGCAGTCCCCCTCCTGGCTCTAGAGGCAAACTCAACTAGTAGTAATCGCCCTCCCAGAAGAGGACCCAGCTATGGTTTCCACTCGGCCGAAAACCATCGCCAGAAGGAACGTGGCAACCCAGGTGGAGCCCTCACACAAGCACACAGCTGTCCAGGTCTCTGGCTGCAGGGAGAGCCTGAGCCTGTCACTTGTAACGGAGGGCAGCAGAGACACCACCTGTGTGTGGTGTGACCAGGTGGATGATCTGCTCGGCCTGGTGGCAGAGCTGAAGGAGGAAGTGGAAAGGTTAAGGAGTATCAGGGAGTGTGAGAGGGAGATAGATTGGTGGAGCCGCACCCTACCATCCCTGAGGCAAAGGCAGCAGATGGAGGCTCCACAAGAAGCAGAGGATCCCCTGCCTTCTTGCCACCAGGCAGAAGGAGGGGACCTAAGCGACTGGGGGCAATGGAAACAGGTCCCTGCTCGGGGTGCCAGGCGAACCCCCACCGGGCCTCCCTCACCTTCCCAGCTGTCCTTACACAACAGATATGGGGCCCTGGAACTTGAGGGCGAGGCAAACGAGGATGTAGATGAAGGTCCATCCAGGGGGTTGCCTAGGGTGAGGTAGTCAGCCCCACGCATTATGACTGCCTCTGCTAAGAAAAAAAGGAGGGTAATTGTCGTAGGCGATTCCCTTCTGAGGGGAACAGAGGGCCCGATATGCCGACCGGACCCGTCCCACAGGGAACTCTGCTGCCTCCCTGGGGCCCAGGTCAGAGACATCACTAGGAAGCTCCCTGGTCTGGTACGGTCTTCCGACTACTACCCGCTGCTGGTTATACAGGCTGGCAGTGATGAGGTTGCAGAGAGAAGTCCTGCAGTGATCAAAAGGGACTTCAGGGCACTGGGGCGACTGGTTGAAGGATCAGGAGCACAGGTAGTGTTTTCCTCTATCCCTACAGTGGCAGGGAAGGATACCGAAAGGAGCAGGAAAACACACCTGATCAACGCGTGGCTCAGGGGCTGGTGCCATCGGCGGAATTTTGGCTTTTTTGATCATGGGGAGGTTTACACGGCACCGGGCCTGCTGGCGGCAGATGGAGTCCAGCTGTCTCACAGGGGAAAAGGATTCTTGCTCATGAATTGGCGGGGCTCATCAAGAGGGCTTTAAACTAGGTTTGAAGGGGGAAAGGAATAAAACCAGGCTCACTAGAGATGAGCCTAGGGGTGGCGTGCCGATGCTGGGGTGAAATCAATAGCCCAGCTCAAGTGCATCTACACCAATGCACGCAGCATGGGCAGCAAACAGGGGGAGCTGGCAACCTTTGTGCAGCGGGATAGCTATGACTTAGTCGCCATCACAGAAACATGGTGGGGTGACTCTCATGACTGGAGTGCTGCAATGGATGGCTATAAACTCTTCAGAAGAGACAGGCGAGGAAGGAGAGGCGGTGGGGTGGCTCTGTATGTTAGGGAGTGTTTCGATTGTCTAGAGCTCAACGAATGTGATAATGATATGGTCGAGTGTCTATGGGTAAGGATGAGGGGGAAGGCCAACGAGGCAGATATCCTGCTGGGAGTCTGTTATAGACCACCCAACCAGGATGAGGAGGCGGATGAAGCGTTCTACAAGCTGCTGGCAGAAGTCTCACAATCGTTAGCCCTTGTTCTCGTGGGGGACTTCAACTTCCCGAACGTCTGCTGGAAATACAGCACGGCAGAGAGGAAACAGTCTAGGAGGTTCCTGGAGTGTGTGGAAGACAACTTCCTGACACAGCTGGTAAGTGAGCCTACCAGGGGAGGTGCCTCGCTTGACCTGCTGTTTAAAAACAGAGAAGGACTGGTGGGAGATGTGGTGGTGGGAGGCCGTCTTGGGCTTAGCGACCATGAAATGATAGAATTCTCCATTCTTAGTGAAGTAAGGAGGGGGGGCAGCAAAACCGCAACCATGGACTTCCGGAGGGCAGACTTTGGCCTGTTCAGGACTCTGGTTGAGAGAGTCCCTTGGGAGACAGTCCTGAAGGGCAAAGGGGTCCAGGAAGGCTGGATATTCTTCAAGAAGGAAGTCTTAAAGGCGCAGGAGCAGGCCGTCCCCATGTGCCGTAAGAAGAAGGGGCGGGGAAGACGACCAGCCTGGCTGAACGGGGAGCTCTTGCTGGGACTCAGGAAAAAAAGGAGAGTTTACCACTTGTGGAAGAAAGGGCAGGCAACTCAAGAAGAGTACGCCAAGCCGCTCTCCATCATTTATCAGCAGTCCTGGTTAACAGGGGAGGTCCTGGACGACTGGAGGCTTGCCAATGTGACGCTCATCTACAAAAAGGGCCGGAAGGAAGATCCGGGGAACCACAGGCCTGTCAGCCTGGCCTCGGTGCCGGGGAAGATTATGGAGCGGTTCATCTTGAGGGCGCTCACAAGGCATGAGTGGGACAACCAGGGGATCTGGCCCAGCCAGCACTGATTCATGAGAGGCAGGTCCTGCTTGACCAACCTGATCTCCTTCTATGACCAGGTGACCCACCTAGTGGATGAGGGAAAGGCTGTGGATGTGGTCTACCTGGACTTCAGTAAGGCCTTTGACACCGTCTCCCACAGCATTCTCCTAGAGAAGCTGGCAGCTCACGGCTTAGACAGGTGTACTCTTCACTGGATAAAAATCTGGCTGGACGGCCGGGCCCAGAGAGTTGTGGTGAATGGAGTTCAATCCAGTTGGCGGCCGGTCACGAGCGGTGTTCCCCAGGGCTCAGTTTTGGGGCCGGTCTTGTTCAACATCTTTATCAATGATCTGGTTGAGGGGATCGAGTGCACGCTCAGTAAGTTTGCAGACGACACCAGGTTGGGCGGGAGTGTTGATCTGCTCGAGGGTAGGAAGGCTCTGCAGAGGGACCTGGACAGGCTGGATCGATGGGCCAAGACCATCTGGATGAGATTTAACAAGGCCAAGTGCCGGGTCCTGCACTTCAGCCACAACAACCCCATGCAGCGCTACAGGCTTGGGGAAGAGTGGCTGGAAAGCTGCCCAGCAGAAAAGGACCTGGGGGTGTTGGTTGACAGCTGACTGACCATGAGCCGGCAGTGTGTCCAGGCGGCCAAGAAGGCCAATGGCATCCTGGCCTGTATCAGGAATAGTGTGGCCACTAGGAGTAGGGAAGTGATCGTGCCCCTGTACTCGGCACTGGTGAGGCCGCACCTCGAATACTGTGTTCAGTTTTGGGCCCCTCACTACAAGAAGGACGTCGAGGTGCTGGAGCGTGTCCAAAGAAGGGCAACAAAGCTGGTGAGGGGTCTGGAGAACAAGTCTTATGAGGAGCGGCTGAGGGAACTGGGGTTGTTTAGCCTGGAGAAAAGGAGGCTGAGGGGAGACCTCATTGCTCTCTACAACTACCTGAAAGGAGGTTGTAGCGAGGTGGGTGTCGGTCTCTTCTCCCAAGTAACTAGCGATAGGACAAGAGGAAATGGCCTCAAGTTGCACCAGGGGAGGTTTAGATTGGACATGAGGAAAAATTTCTTTACTGAAGGAGTGGTTAAACACTGGAAGAGGCTGCCCAGGGAAGTGGTGCAGTCCCCATCCCTGGAGGTATTTAAAAGACGTGTAGATGAGGCGCTTAGGGACATGGTTTAGTGGGCATGGTGGTTGGACTCGATGATCTTAGAGGTCTTTTCCAACTTAATGATTCTATGATTCTGTGATTCTATGAAGCACCAGAATTCCCAAGTTTGTACCTCTATCATGGTGCAAACCAGGACCATATCACAAGTGTCATGCTTTAAATTCGGTGATAACTCTGTTTCATCAAAGCTCAGCAAGAAAATTAAAGAACAAAACACTTCTTATAAGATTTGTGAGCAATAGAAAATGGCTTGGTTTTTTATAGCGATCAGAAGAATTTTGTTTCTTTTCATAGAGAGTTATTTGAAATAAAATCTGCCTAAACACAGCTAAATTTCGCTATACTACAAACAGCAAATTAATAGAAATATTAAAGAATGAGGACCATTTTCCAGAAAATCCTGTCTCTGAAGGTTGAAATGAACATGTAATTCAATGAGTTCTTAGTGGGATGCTGTAGTTAAAAAAAAAAAAAAAAAAAAAAGGATGGGAGTGCTTTGATGTAGATGTAAGAATAGTAAGAAAATTAAGGTGATTTAATCTCACAGGCAGGGCATAATGAAGTATCATGTTCTTAAACATCAAAACAGCCATAACAACACAGAAGCACCTCTGCAGGGAGAAAATGGACTTCACACAGTGGACTCCAGTTTAACAGAGAACTACTCTAACAAGAACGTATGGCCGGAAATGATGATTAGGCAATTTAAAATGGAGAATTAACAACTTTGAGTATTTGATGGGGCAAGTCATCATGAAGTGGTGATACTGCTTCTATGGATATTTGCAAATTAAGTCTGATACGCTTTTATGAGCTGCTCACAGAACATTCCTCAGGAGTCTCACAAGCAACATATAATTGTTCCATGTCCTTATCCCAGCATTCCTTTATATCTTATATATGAAAAACAATACAATTACCTTTATCCACACTGAAGAACAAATAGATGGTCTTAGGCTATTTGATTAAATCCTGATCTATCAAGCAAAGATAGTGTTTGGCATTCATGAAGCACTTAACATCTTGGCTATTTTAAACCTAGGAAAATATTCTATAACACTGAATTAGACATTAATGGTACATTGTATTTGTTATACAGAGGAAAATATTAAAGCAATATATAGTGTTTCTTCACCTAGAAGAATTACATGTGACACGAAATCCCTACACTATATATACCTCCCTTGTTAAAATGGATTTTAGCCTTGGTTCTACTTGCTTATTCCAAAGACTCAGTAATCGTACATTTTGATTGCTATAATTTACATATACTTAAGCACTAGCTAACTCTCCAGGAGCAAAATTGCAACAACTCATCTTCAAGAAACTTTTCTTCTAAATCACAAATGTACTGGCATACAGAGCACCACCATAAACAACACAGAAAAGTATTCACTCCTCATCTACATTATATTGCACATGTAATTTTTTTCCCCAAATAAAATATAAAAACACTGTAAAAACAATCAGAAGTTACCAGGTTTATCCTATATTCTTTTCCACTGCTTAAAGGCATCTTTCTTTTATTTATGCTACTACTTTTGGATACTTTTAGTTTTGCCATTTAGCAAAGCAGCCTAATGCCACCAATTCTCTAGCTGCTCCATCAGTGTCGTCTTATGGATAGGACAGCTGGTAAAACACCTTCCCAAAAAGCTGCACTAAGATATGAGGCAGCTGAATTTAGCCAATTTGACATTTTAAAAAGGAGCAAAACTCAATGAGAATAAAATGAGTAAAATTTAATATCTTAATTCTGTTGTACACTGCAGGAAAGTCAGGGACCTGAGAGGACACAGAGTGAAGGAGGATTCTAGCAGAACTCCTGCCTTTGCCTTTTTTACAGGAGTAGGTAGATGAGAACACACTTGGGATTCACAAAAAGACCAGCAAAGAAAACTAGATCTAAAATTAGGTGCTGAAATACACTTAGTTGCATGCAGAAGTAAAATAAGCCCTAAAATAAACCTACAGTATTTAAAAAAGAAAGAGTACTATTAGATGAGACCAAGGTAACTAAGACGATTGGTAGGAAATAGAAGCCTGTGACAGCCATTTATGGGAACATGATGAAAACAGTAATGTACATGATGGGAATTTAAAAACCTTAGAGTAATTCAGTCAAAACAAATGAGATCATAACAAAGGCATATCCTGGTGGACCACTACCATAAAGAATGGTAGAAAGTTAAAGAAAATTTATGTTATATTCAAAGTGAACGAGCTAGTAAGATCTGCAATAATACTTCTAATAATACTTGTGAATAAAAAGGGAAAGCCTTTTAGTCAAAATTTCAAAACACAGTTAAAACTTCTCTCCAATTCTCAGCCTGAGTGGAGAACCAACAAATATAATCCGCTTGATCTGTGTAGACGTAGGTCATTTTGATAGAAACCCTGTTGAACAGTATTGAGGTATAGTTCAATACCAAAGAAAAGGTAGCTGGATAAAGAATACCAACTGCAAGATAGGTGACAAACTGGAAAGAAATTTGAAGTATCCAGGTGAAGAAATATGAAGTGTCTAGGTGATACGTTCATTCCTTCAGAAACTTATGACCTTAGAGAAGAGAGCACTTTTCAATTACTATCCAGTACCATCCTGGCTTGTATCAGGAACAGTGTGGCCAGTAGGAGTAGGGAAGTGATCATCCTCCCCCTGTGCTCAGCACTGGTGAGGCCACATCTCGAATACTGTGTTCAGTTTTGGGCCCCTCACTACAAGAAGGACGTTGAGGTGCTGGAGCACATCCAAAGAAGGGCAACAAAGCTGGTGAAGGCTCTAGAGCACAAGTCTTATGAGGAGCAGCTGAGGGAACTGGGGTTGTTTAGCCTGGAGAAAAGGAGGCTGAGGGGAGACCTCATCGCTCTCTACAACTACCTGAAAGGAGGTTGTAGCGAGGTGGGTGTCGGTCTCTTCTCCCAAGTAACAAGCGATAGGACAAGAGGAAATGGCCTCAAGTTGCGCCAGGGGAGGTTTAGATTGGATGTAAGGAAAAATTTCTTTACTGAAAGAGTGGTTAAACACTGGAAGAGGCTGCCCAGGGAAGTGTTTGAGTCCCCATCCCTGGAAGTATTTAAAAGACGTGTAGATGTGGCACTTAGGGACACGGTTTAGCAGTGGACTTGGCAGAGTTAGGTTGACGGTTGGACTCGATGATCTTAGAGGTCTTTTTCAACCTAAATGATTCTATGATTCTATGATTCTAAATAACAAAAACAATGGCCATAACAGAAGAAACAACTGGAGGATCCCAATAAAAGAGAATGGGCTTAAACAGACTGAAATGTTTCTAAAGCTAGGGTGTGATATTAAGTACAGCCCATGTAAAGGGGTTGTTTGAAGGAGGTTATGCACCAAAATTTGACAAAGTTCCAAAGGATCTGGAAGGAAGTAATCTTGGAAAAAAGAGTGGGCATTTTAAGGCAAGAATCATTTATGACTGCAAGATCTAGACTTACCTTCAAAGACAGCATTTTAAGGGAAGCCTTTTAAGGGAGGACAAATAATTCCATGGAGAGTAAAAAACAAGTATTAACAGGACCTCGATCCTAGCAAACCAATGCTGGCTTATTATAGACAGCCTTTCTGAGTCACTGCAGTTTCTCCTGGTGACATTTCTCTGCCTATAAGAAAACATTCCAGTCAAAAAATTGGAGACACCTAGAAAGAAAAGGAGGATGTTGAGAACTGCGGACTGTGATTGAAAGTCAGTATCAGGTGGTTTGTTTTTTTTTTTTTATTTTCTAGAAGAGAGAATTTAAAATTTCAGTCATTGATAGCATTTGGCTTATAAATGTTAGAAAACCAGATGAATGCAGAACTAAGACAGTTTGTAGCAGTTGAGTTACTTTACTGATGTAACTACCCCATTATTTTTCTTGTCAGATGTCTTTTCAGATCATCAACAGTAGTTAAGTCCCTAATGTTGGAGAAACATTAGAAAAGTTTCCAGTGGGGACTAAGCTCTTGTGTAGGCAATGAAGCACAGATCTCTTGCCTCATATCACAAAGAGGGTGGTAGAAAATGGACACTGTTTTAGATTGATTTGCTGTTTTATTGTTCTTCCTGCTTTTAGTTTATGATCACTGGTTGGAGACAAAAAGGGGAAAAAAAAAAAGGAACTCCTAATCCAAACACCCTCCCTGAATTCCAAGCAGAGACTAGCCTGAATTCCAAGCAGAGACTAGCTGAGAAGGAAGCAAACGCCTTTCGTACAGGAAGCCTGAGAAAACACATCACAGAAGACACCAGGGTGATGTGAGAAACAGGACATCTGTCTAAAATGATCTCAGCCACCCAAGTCCTACAGCTCCCCATCCAACAAGGACCTGTGACCAGAACCCTTCCAAGCAGAAGACAGTCAATAGGGGATTATGGCTACACTGTCAATTGTCTAAACATACATAACTTTTTCACTTCACAGGAATCAGTCTTTACCTTTGCAATTACACCTTGGTGAACTAGTCTTCCCTTAAAGCTGTTATCAAAAAACACTATTTCTAGGTTTCAGATTATCCCTAAAAATCATATAGGATTTCTTTGGAAAGGATTTTTACCTTGTTTGTAATGATTACTACCCCCTTTGCAAAAGTGCATTAAGGGTTACCATAAGACAAAAAAAAAATCTGACAGATGGGGCAAGAAGTAGCATTCATTTTTGTCTGTTTGGGCCTTCCTGCACCTGAAGGTTGAATATGGGGAGGTGCTCAATATTTTAATTCTTGGTTAGTCTCTTCACTAAACTGATTATACACATTTCTCAACTGCACTTCATTTTGTTTGAATTATAGCGAAGCTTGTGTACATCATACTATCAGCTCCTCAGCATAAACAGCACAAAAAAAAAAAACCAAAACAACCATATAAACTGATTGATGAGTTCCTTATAAAAAACATACTGTCAACACTATTTTTTATTTTATGCTCTAATTTGGGGTAATTGATATTGTCAGAAAGCTGAAATAGAGTAAAATACAGAGACTGCTGTGGTAATTTTTAAATAATTTATCATCCAGATCTTAGAAGAACAGTCTTCATTGTCTTAACAAAGAGAATTTGTTACCCAAAAACTGTAAGTGAAGTGAGAAACTGTGGAGAGAAGAAAGATTTAATGCACGAGTACTTTAAAGTTCACAGAAAAACAGAATAACTTTCCTGTTTTATTTACTTTGCCTTTTTGCTGAAAGTAGGGAGAATTCTTCAGAGAAATAAAATAGGTTACCTCGTCTTCATTAGTCTACTAACAATTCTATATTAAACTAGCACAAAAAATGTTGCAACTTATGCTTTTGTGAAAGTGTTAATTACTGTCTTTAAATGCTTTGTTGAGCATAAATCTATTTAAACTCTTCTATTTCCTAAAATAAGACACACATCCAGGCCAACATTTCCAAGAGCAACACTATCTAAGCAACCAAACATTTCCTAATTTTTGCCGTTTTTTCAATTTATCCACACCTATAAAATCTAACATTCAAAATGCAACTAAACAAAGAAGAAAATTGTCAGAGCTGAAAATATATTTGAAAGATATAATACAAACCTTAAATATTTGCATAAAGGAATTATGTATACAAGTAGCATTAAACAGCTATACCTGGAGGGTATAGACTGAATTCAGAAATTACTTTCAATGTCTTCTACATTCTGGAAGCTATTAGAATTCACATAAAACAGCAGTTTTGCTAGTCTTGAAAACTTCACATTAAGGTTCCTTCATTTTTTATGTATTGTATGAACAGCAGCACAGAAAACAATACTGAATAATCATTAAACAACTGGGCAAGATTATGTATAGACTGTGTGTTTCCAAACACTTTACCATTCCTCTTTCTAATATGTCTTGTTCTTACTTCATGGTTAAGAACTAATAATGGGCTTAATCAAAATCTTCAAAAATTCAACACTATTAGTGAGGATAAACTATGAGAAAAATGAATTAGTTATTAAATTATGTAAATAATAAAAGCAAAACAAAATTGCAATTCATTTCTCTTTTTGATGTTGTTCTTACAACAGTGAAAAATGCTCCACCGTCACCACTCAACATTTATGGGTTTTGTATGTTTAAATCGATTAAGAAAAATTTTCAACTCCTCAACAACCTAGTTTCCTAGACACTAAAACCACTTCTTTTTACTTTTGACTATTCAACAACCATGAGCAGTAATACTCATTAAAAAAAAAAAAAAAAAAATCAAACTTCACAAAGAATCTGTAAGATCTAGAGTCAATTGTGGCAAGAATTTATCTGAATAGACACTGATCAGACTGTCATTTTCCACTGTCACAAGCATTAACTGTAAAGAAATCCAAATATATAAAATACACACTGAAAAATTATTTGAAAAGTCCATGATAAAATTAAAATCTTTGAATTTCATTCAAACTAATTGTTTGTGATTCCCTCCCCCAAATGTACATAAATTTAAGACACAATTTTATTTCTGAGGGGTATTTTGACATTCACAACAATTACCATATCACTAAACAGCCAAATCCAAACACACGCAGCACATGTGCCCTTATTCTTTCATGTATTAAATCAGGCTGGCAATACATGTATGAACTTGAAAATCTGAGTATCAAGTTCAGCTCCCTCTCTTCTTTTCCTTAAAGCCAAAAAAGAAAGGCTATACAAATTGCTTGATATATTTAAATCTATGGAAGACACATATGCACAGAGCAAACTGCAGTGTTTAGAGGATCTAGAAAGCTTAGTGTAAAATGCTCTGGACAACCACGGAAGACAAAGGAATAAAAAAAAAAAGTTCAGGAATGTACAAGATCCTAAAGGTCAAAGGGTATCTCTAAAGCTAACAAATAGTTTTAGTACAAAATTGTACTTCTCAGTAAATGGAGGATACGATGTTCTGAGTCACATTTGAACTCTTCCTTTGAAACTACTGTGAAGAAGAGCTTGACATGAAATAAAGAAAGAAACTCAATTTTTCCCTTCCTCCTGGAACATGCCATCAGAAATTGAAATTGGGAAGAAAAGAAGTCTGATACTTCACGACCTTCCTGCATGCTATACTGTAATATGTAGCCACCAATAACAGAGAGAAACTTCTCTCCAACAGAGGTCTAAGAATGTCACCCTGGGGTCCAGTTCTCCCCCTTTAGACTGCAGGCTTGAGAAGACCAGTGCAGAAGAGCATGATGTTCATTACTTAAGCAACAAATTACTACAAAACTAATAAATAAAATAACCAATAACCTAATTAACTAGTAAACACACCACTACTTTTAATTTGCAATTACATCATTGTACACACTATCACACACAACTACAAAGCTACTTATTATCGATCTTAAAACCTATGAACCACACACAACCACTACTGAACTACAAATCTATCTCATATGAGGGTGGAGGCCTACCCCTCTTTGCTCTAGCCTCCCACACCAAGTCTTTTGAAAGCAGACCTGATTGACAATCCAGTAGGTTGACCAAGAGCGGGTTCCTCCAGGTGGGCTTGAATCTGTAGGTTAGCCTCTGCAAAAATCTGCACTCCTACCATTAGAAGAACATCCCCTTCTGCTCTTCATCAACTGACTTCATACCTCCTTCTCTGTTTTTGCCCCAGTTCTGGACCTTCCTTTTTGACTTCCTCATACCACCATGTCTCCTAACAAATAAACAACCTGCCCTAAGTGGTTTTTTCCAGTTTTTCTATATCTGTACCTAAATCTGGTGTTTCTTATGTCATTATCTGGTAAATCACAGTTTTATATGATGTTACTTATATATAGAAAATACAGGTATAGTTACTCTCACAATATAGCAAGGGGCCAGCTGCTCCCTAAGCAGGGGGGAAGTTGGGAGCCAAGGGGGATCCCTGGGTGGCCAGAGCATGGGCCTTGCCATCTAGGGCCCATCCCACATGCCAAGGAGGGAGCAGGGCAGGTTGGGTGGAGGAGGCCCAGCCCTGAGTCAGTGATGAGGCAGGTCTGAAATCAAACTGGGAAGTCAGGATCAGACCAGGATTCAGACAGTCCAGTGACTGCCAGGCAGGTCAATAGCAACAAGGCAGGTCCAACATCAAGCCGGGAAAAGAGTCCACAGGTCAGAACCAACAAGGTCCACAGCCAGCCAACAGGCACAACTGTGATGGGGCTGCAAACAGACCCACCTCTGGTGTCAGTGGGCTGATGGCCCCAGGTCAAGCTGAAGTGGGGCTCCTGGGCCCACGGCGGCACTGGTGGAAGTCCCAGAGGAGAATGCTGAGGGCCAGAAAGCCCCCCTTAGCACCCTCTGGGCCCTAACAGTTACCTAGGCACTGTTTGCTTTTCAAGGTCCTACTCCCCAAAACGGTCCCAAAACAATCTGGGTCATAGTGGTTACATTATTGTTTGCCTCACATGCTCCCCAAGATATATCATTCTATTTAGCCTTGATACCCATACCTAGGTCCAATTAAGTTTAAACATTTTCTTACCTTATACACAGAGAATCTATATACTTGAGCAATATGGTTTTCACAGAGCATCCTGCTTTTTATGGTAGCTGCTTGATTAGAGATCATTGACCTTGAAATGCTCCTTGGGCAACATTCTGCTTACCTTCAAGGATCTTAGCTGATGCCTGGTACTCCATAAGGGCCCTCTTGCTCACAAAGTCAAAACAGCCTTTAGAAGGTGGTCTGCTGGTTATCTGCCACTTAAGAGACATAACAGATTTTTGCTTGAAGTTTTTCCTTTAATATCTGTATGACCTATGAACATCATGAAAACAACATGTATTTCAGAACTGAAATACAAGCACTCCAAAATCTCATCTTAACTTGAATTTTACTCCTGTAAAACACAAAACACTTTAAATCAAGTACAAAGCATATTTAAAGACAAAATACATAATTTGTAACAGATGAAAAAAAGAAAATGTTCTTTAATATTTTCTCCAAGAAGTAACAGTTCTCCTGACGTTTTTCAGCCTAACACAGACTTCAGGGCACTGCAGGGTTTTAGAAGCAATTAGTATTTCCAGCTTTTTCCTCCAGAAAATGATCAGTCCTTCATTAACTGAAAAGATTAAACTACACATCCAGTCAATGACTAATTATTTGGCAATGGCCAATTAATAAGGAATCAGCTCAATAGCATTAATTGGCATTGGCAATTCTCTGCTTCTGTAACAATGGTAAACTTAAATTTAATTAAAAAATAAAATTTGGTTATGTTTTCAAAAGTCATCCCTATTCTCATTAGATCCATACGTCTAATCACACCATACTCTGATTATACTGGTGGAATGTTAGACCTGCAAAATAGATTAGAAGAATGTTCAAAGACACATTAGATAATCTTTTTATTTAACAGTGGAAGCATTAACTATCTCTTTAAGATAATGCCTCTCCATTCAAGGGGACACGCCTCTGTGTTTCACAGCGGTTCATGTAACTAGATTGGAAAGCTGTGCCCTTTGCTCCCTTGTTCAAACTACTGTTTCAACAAATACAGGGTCACAATGTCTATTAAGCGTATGGAAAACTCTCTTGACCATCTGAAATTATGCAGTGACGCCCACGACATTCAGCTAATCAACACTGTACTTTAATTTCTGTGTAATCTTCACTACTTAAAGAGGTCGATCTTTCCACTGAATGACCAAGGTGCAGTATCTTCAAGAGTAGATTCAACAATAGAGAACAATGACAAAACAGACTTCTGTATGCAAATACTACAAAATCAAAGGAAATGAAAAAATTAACAGACTTTCCTAGTTTTTAGCTGAGGGAGAAAGCAAGATGCAACATCTGTCTTCAAAAGTATATTTTATTAGTGTGCTATGTGGTTAGTATCAACTTCAGTTCTTTTTCTACTTTTTTACATCTGTAGTAGCTTCAGTTTAGTTAAAACAATCAAAGTCAAGGCAATATCTTCCTGCAGTACAAACAACTTTAATAAATAGTATGCATGTCCCAACTATATCCAGGAGACAAGAAACTGAGAAGACATACCCAAGAACTAGAAAAAAGGGAAGACTATGCTTCTGAGGAGTCGTGTTGGAACCACTTTCTGAAAAAAACTGAAGGTCTAGAACTGCCATCCTACTAAAATTTTTCCAGGTGATAATCCACTTCTCTGTGTGGTCTCCAGACCACTAACTTTTTTGCCAAGTAAAAATCTCAGAAGACTGATGAATTGATGACTAACATAGACCTGAGAAACAAGGGATTCTAGAGGAAGCAGCTGGAGAAAGCACAGCCTAAAAACCATTCTGCAGACATTATTATTAAATACCACGTATGTAATTCCAATCTGTCAAATCCTAATGCATAGAATAAATTCACCCAAAAGTCCAAAATAAACTACTTTTCTCCCAATGCTGCGGCCAAGAAATACTGGTCACTTTGATCTACTACATGCATAACACCACATACAACTCACAGCTGCCACAACAGCTAGAGCTTTGCAATGTTCTTGTGGGAATGCTACCGCTAGAAGAAGGTGGAGATGTTCCCAAGATGCAATACATGTTCTGCAGCAAAATGTATGGAAAACCACCACCTATGTAGTTTCTGTTAATTACAGGAGTCTGAGAGACCACTGCTGGAATTTACACTCTATCACGTTTTGATGTGTCGATTCTCAAAACAAGACTCTTTTTACCAAAAATGTAGAAAACGTATAGATGAGAAAGGAACAAGATAGGGAGAAGCACGTAGTAGTTTATGAGAATGAAGGCACAAAAATTTAAAGTGATTCTTCCATTTATCTGATCACAGAAGTCAGCAAATTCCCATCTCCTACAGCAAGTAAAGATAAGAGATGATGAAAATAAATACTAATCATTCCACAGCATGGAATTAGAAGCCTAATTGATCTGAAGTTCAATTTGGTGTTCTGACTAAAAAGGACTTTAGGTCTGGCAACTACATTTTTGTGGAAAGAAGGGAAAATAAAAGCATAAATATAAAATTGACATTTTGAGAAAAATAAGGAGGAAACTGGATAAACATCATGTATCAAAAAAGAAAATGCATTTATTATAAATTCAGTTTCCCCAAATTTATCAGTTGAGAAAAAAATCCAAACAGCTGCAATAAAAATATTTGGAAAATAGAATGCTATATTCTATAAGAATAATTACAATAGAACAACTAAAATATAGATTTCCCATAATTGTACTCATAAGAAATATGGAAGAAGGTTTCAACACTGGATGTAAAGGAAAATATTATGTGTAGCAGGGTCTGGTTTCTGCAAACCCCTTTTTCTAAAGGGTGTGCTTACTTTGCTTTTAATTCACAACTGAGATATTCCAAGAATTAAGACTCATGAGGTTCTTGAATTTTGTTTCCATTAGCAATAATAAATTTCCTTTATGCCCTTTACAGTGACAAAGAAACTGATCATCTGAAACTATTGTAAGTGAAAAGCTAACAGGCATTCCCTCTCATTTCTGCATTCTTCATTTTTATATATACCTGCATACCTACACATATATAGGTGCATGTGTATATATATTAATATATATGTATATAATTAACACCCCTCCCCAGTAACATGGCTTAGATATTTAGCTACATACTGTTCTGGCTGTCTCCTTAATTGAAATTGCTCTTTCCTGACCGCTCTCTTCTCTTACACAGTCATTTGAGTGTAAGATCAAAAATTTAGCTGGAAGGACCACACAATTTGATGACTTATGAGGAGTAAAAACCAGGTCACATCGTGTACATTAAGCAATTTGTCTAGAGACAAAGGAAACTGATTAACATATTTTTGAGGATATATCAACTAACCCTGACAAAAAAATTATTTACAATCTCAACTTTTTCTGAAATTGTATCTTAAACACAAATAATACTTTTTCTTTCATTTGGAAACAAATTTTAACATAAAGAGTTGTAGATTTTTTTTCCCCAGCGGGAATAGATAAAAAAATACGTAACTTGAAAATTCAAAAGTATCTTTAGTTCACAGATGTAATATGTTTGTGCATCACACATATTTAAGGAAAAGATGAGACCACCATCCTCATCCTCTCATATTCTTGACCCTAGTTATAGCAAATTTATTAATCCAATGATTTCTTGATCACAACTGCAGAATATTTTCAGCCACAGAAAATATTCTACCAGTGAGCTTTAACATTTTTCTTTTAAAAAGTATTACGACACCTTTATTTAAAAAGCCCCTACTGCTAAGCATTTTTTTTCTTTTCACTGCCTTTTCTCAGTTCATCTGTCTGTTATCTTCTCCCCCTCCTACATTTTCTTCTCCCCTTTGATCTTTTAAAATCCTCTGTTTCTTCTGTCCCTCCCTCCTTTATTCTCTAGCTTTTCTTGGCTTTGATTATCTTATTCTCTTTACAATTTTTCATACTGGACTTTTCACTAATACCTGCATTAGAAGGCAGGAGATATTCTATGCTCTCCCTACATGTGAAGCTACAAAAAAAATCAAGTTGGCTCCTGAAGTACTACTAGAAGTTATTTTGCTGTAAGTCACACTCAATGACTATCAGATACCAGAACCTGGTATCAGACAAACAAGACTTATGAAAAAGAAGCATTAAGCCTTGAAGTCCTGTAATCCATTTAAAAATCTGTGTAACACAAAACATTTTGTCAGTATTAGGAACATACTATCTGGGTGTTTACTGAACATTTGGTTAACAATCCTTACTGCTATACCTTTCCTCGGTCTGAGTAAACTTTTCTTGACTAAGGATGTAGCCAGTTCTGCTTCAGTGACCAGAGTTACTACTTTCCCTTGAGAGAATAGTTAGCTAAAAAATTAATACTCAAGTTGTATTTCCAGCCTTTTCTGCTCTGATACAGGGGGAAGCATGTTTGGCGCTAGCAGGGAACAGCGCATATAGCTACAGACATAGGAAAACTATTAATCTGCTACCTAGCAGAGACTTTGTCTTCAATATCAAAAATCAAAATTCACATATGGGCTATAAAATTTATAATAAAACTCCCAGCAGAGACAATATGCTCAAAGCAAAGCAATTGTTTTTCATCAGTGTAGGGTACAGTCATGGAATCACATTCTGGATAAGACACAAAGGAAGGGATGAGAAAACAGCATCTTTTCAAGATGCTTTCTCAGATTCTCCCTATGTTCCTTCAGAATACTCTTTACCTGCCATTAGAGAACTCACAGAGAGGTCAGCATTGCCACATGGCCTTGACTCCCCTAGTTGTGATTTCAGCCCTTCCAAAAGGCTATATAAAAAGGGCGGAGGGAGGAAGACAGGACACTGTTATGCCTTATCCTTCACTGGAACAGTCTGGAAAATGAACCTGCCCAAGCACCTGCTATGCGAAACAAGCATGCAAAAATCTTACTTCAAAACAGTTACACCATTTCCTCTGTCTGGTTTGTGCTTAGCTTCAACAATCTGATACATTTGCTTGGAATTTATTATAATTTACTATATTTCCATTTCACAATAGCTATTTAGTAGTCTATTGAATGCAAATAGACCAGAAGAGATTTGAGGTTCATTGGTAAACAGGAAAGTACTTGCATGAAGATGTTAAAAACAGCATGGACTGTGGGATCCAGAGAGACACTCAAAGGCTGACTGACGGATCCAGACAATTGAAACATTTTTACTAATTTCTTATTTAGAAACACTTCAAGTTTTGGTGATTGGAAGCCAGGAAGGTAAAAAGGATAAAACAAACCCAGCGAACTGTAGAGGTACAACCTGGGAAGTGCCACATTTAACACTAGCAACCTACAATGACCGTTGTTAGCTCTACTGCAAAAGCCAGCACAGAAAACAAAGGATTAAACCTAGTTACTGCTGCAGAGTGCAAATTTTTCCAGTCTTTACATTTACAACTTTTAGGGCCTTTTATAAAGTCAAAAAGCAGAGAAGTCTGACTACATAAATTATTGAATCTTTGTTTCCAAAGATTTATCCTTCCAAGTCTTCTAGTACTTTTTTTAAAAAAGTATCATTGTTAAGAATAAAATAATACTATCAGTATCTTTGGCTCTTTTGATAGTTGCCAGTTAAAAAAATAGTAACTGATATTGTTTGGGTCCATGCTACACTTTAATTTTGTATTGTACATCAGTATTCCCATAAATTATGATGCCTAATAAGTAAACATTTTCATGTATCAGGTAGAACTTCATGTAGTAAGTTGAACTTTGAGCAAACTTCAAAACTGAAACTTGACATGGAAATACAAAAGCTCCTCAGAATTCCAAAGGCCTATAATTATGCATTATGTTTATTCAAGCACTACGTTATTTTTAATGAATTGACCAGATTTCGAATTTATAAAGCCAAGATGCAAGTTCCTCTCATCATGTAACATTTCATTTACAGATTTACAACTATTTATATTCTGATTTTCTATTTTTATGTCTAGTTACTTCTGTTTGTCTTACGTATTGAAAAATATGCCTAGTGAGTGTATTCAAGAGTAGAATCATATTTGAGTAGAATCATTTTGATTCTATTTGGTCAAAATGAATAGAAATAAAATACAGAAAAAGTCACCACATATCATGCTTGAAATGAATAGTTCAGGCAAACTGCACCTGTAATTGAACAAGAGAACCTCCCAACAACCCAGTCGTCCCATGATTCAAACTTAAGGCATTTACAGGCTGTAGATGATCACACAGGAGTGTTGCTAGAGTAGAGACTCTGAAACCCTGCAGAGTCTGGATCATCACTTCTGTAGCCATTCCCGCTAGATTAAGCTTCACAACACATTCCATGTGCATTTGATACCACAACATTTCTATTTCCTCTCCTAAATATTTGGGCAACTCCACACAAAGTAGCTTTGTGAATAATAACACAGAAAAGTAACTAATTTAAAAAAAAATGTAATCCATAAACCAAAGTGAACTGACCCAGGAGGGCAAAACAAAACTTTGCTCCCAGTAGATTTTATTAAAATAATTTCTTCCTTTTTGGGTGCTTTGATCAGCAATCTGATAAAAATAATTATTAATTTATCTTCAGTGACTGCATACTGAGCAAACATTTTACAACAAATGGTGGAGTTGAATCATACTTCTTATAAAGCTAGCATTTCAGGCCATCTGCAAAGTTATGCAGATGGCTTCTTAAACTTTTATCAAAAACGTACTTATTTATACTTTTTAAGCACTCAAAAAGGAAAGGAGCTCCGTTAGTGCTCACCAGCATGAATGCTGACCTAAAAGGATTCATAAATATTAAGCTTTGCTTCTGGCACTTGAAGTACCACCATGATTCCAAATAACATGCCCTAATCCACTAGCACCTCTGTTTCTGATCCCACAGAGT
This sequence comes from Aptenodytes patagonicus, assembly GCF_965638725.1. Lineage (NCBI taxonomy): Eukaryota > Metazoa > Chordata > Aves > Sphenisciformes > Spheniscidae > Aptenodytes > Aptenodytes patagonicus. The sequence goes on along the minus strand of NC_134949.1, from coordinate 117,637,277 downwards.
GCTCTGTAGGCTTAACTACCTTTAATATTTTACAGTTAACTTCCTAAAAGTGAATGAGAAGAGCAGACTAATGTAGGATGGGAGCTAACACCAACAAAAGAATATTTAATTTCTAACTCAGAGCAAAGTGATAGTGCTCCATTTTCAAATATTTTGAGCCATCACCAATTAATATATTATAAACGTGATCAATCATATGTTTTAAATACACACTATCTTTAATAAGCTGTACTTAAAACATGATCACATGTGCCCTTACCCATTTCAGAATGAGAAACAAAGACTACCAGTTATACCAACTCATAAACTGTGATCAGACCAGTTTCTCTGCTGAAATTGCTATAAATAAGACCATCAGGCCCAATATTTCTCTAGTTTCCTCTGAAAAGCAGAATGATGCAGGAAAAAATATAATCTTCTTCGATATAAATATTCTTGGTAAATGTTTTTTTTTTTTTTTTTCTGACAGACATCAGAAACACCTATTTAATACATTTGTAGAGCCACAAAGTATAGAGACATATTGCAATTTAAAATAATTATTGATGTTCTTGTTCTGACATAGTAACAAGGTACTTCATTTTGTCAGCGCTGTCCATATTTCAATGAAATTTGACAGGAGTGGTTACTACAGCTTATCATGCTCACCAAAAGATGCAAGATCTGTTGTGACAGAGGATGTGCTAATGTAAGAATGTAGATGAAGAGAAGATATGCACTATAATGATTTAGAGTAAAGCCTCCCATCGTTTGCCACTTGGAATAACAAAAGAACAGTTTGAGAAAAGGCAGGCGTTCTGACATCCCTATTTGTGTTACGCACCGCCTTATGTCAGGAGCGTTCAAATGAGATTCTGAAGTATTATTTGCACTTAAAGCAGTATTCAAAACACAAACTCTGGCCCACAGCACTATAGGGTTTGACTGACAGGAAGGCTGGCTTACAGTATGCAATTAACTCCTAACCCTGATTAGTGCAAGGATAAACAAACCCGCTGTACCAGATTTAATATTATGGCACTAGCTTGTGACAGGACCTTTCCTTTCTCAGAAGTTCCCATACAGTGCAAAACCGTAGCTTTGGACTCACCCTGAGTACAGGACGAAGGGGAACACACAGCAAGCTGTAGCTCAGCACTACAGCTGCCACCATGCCACAGCAATGTCCTCACTATACATTACCACAGTTCATGAAGCAGATAAAGCTTTTATCGCACACAAGCTCCAGTTACTGAACCAAGAACTGCCAGGCCTCCTTCCATTTCTTCTACTTACAGAAGAATTACATTAGAGAAAATAGTTTGTGTTCGCATTTCTCCATGCCAGCAGGGCAGTCAGATACACTGTCTACACAATAACTACCCTTCAATGACTAGATAGCCTCGCTCTGGTAGAAGCTTGCCTGATTTATTTTGAAAGTTATACAGCAATCAAGCGACGGCCTCCTCTTATTTCAAAGCATCTTATAGAGCTGTTTTTCAAGTAGGTTATGTCAGTTGTCTTCTCCAACAGCAATTTATTCTACTCCTTCATCCCTAACAAGAAAAAAGTCTTGATTGGAGGCTACCATTATTTGGGACATTTTACTAATCATATATTTCTGGGGTTTAGATGTTACACCAGTGACAGCATCTCAGCCTGGTGTAGCTTAAGATCAAGAGTCTTTTTGTGACAAAGAAATTGAAAATACACCATATTGCTGTTCTCCCACTCAGTATCATCTGAAACTGTAGTAAGTCACTCTACATTATCATCCAGATCACTAATTAACATAACACAAAACAGAACCAAAGATCCTCACAGAGCTTCACTTGATATACTCTTTCAGAGAGTGAGTACTCCAAACAAATTTTCTATGTATTCTTTTTCTCATCTTGCAGGAGTTTTAAATAGAGTATGGTCATGAAAGTCATGCTAAACTCTGCATATGTGGCATATACTAGGTTTTTTTTTTGTTTTCAAAGCTTCCACATGGCCTGAATCACGGCCACATTCAACAAAACCTGTTGTCTGTTATTCTTCTCACTACATTCTAGGACTACAGCTCAATTTTGTGATTTTTTTGTTCTGGTATTTTACTGGAAATTTTAGAGAAGGATTTATAACACCCTCATTCTTCCATTTCTTCTCTGTGTAAAAAAAGGCAAAATATTTTCCCTTCAGTCATTTCGTATTTTACTTGTCTTTTGCAAATTCTTGAACGCTACTGCTAACACCTTTGAGATCTCACAAGTTAATTAAATGTCTGGGGATGATGTTCAACAGGCTCAGCTAATTTGAAAACCTCTATCTTACCTAAGCATTCCCTAAATCCTTTTTCCTTAGTTAAGATTGATACGAGCTCGTTGCCAGCATTTGTTCTATTAGACACCAGTAGCAACCCCGTTAGTGAAGACCGGAGCAGAACAGCATTAAGCACATCAGCCTTCCCCCCCATCACCCATGAATAGAAGTCACGTTCTGCAATCCCACACTGTGGCAGCACTTAATCCTTGCTGGTTAGTCTTCTTACTCCTAATGTGCTTATAGAGTAAATGGGTTGTTTTCTTGAGTTTGGTTCCTAATTTCATGCTGCACTTCGATCATCCCAATGTTGACCTTGAAATTACAGAAATCAGCAAAGGAGAAGAAAGGGATGATTTACTGTCCCTCATTTACCTTTCTCTGTTGATAACTCCCTTTCATATGTAAACGGTGAATAAAATTTTAGCGATGAGATCCCCAACCCTTTTGGCTTAGACAGGTCAATTCTCCTGCTGACAACTCTTTTTATACCTTTACAGTGCTGAAATATATGGATATTTGAAAATCGTTTATTTCTAGAGAGCAATGACACTGTGCAACAGGGAAGTGCCAGATCCCTCATGAGTTAACATACCTCATGTAATACACAACATTGCACTTGGCCAGGCTGAACACTGACAAAGCAAATTTTTGAAGACACAAATTTAAATGGCTTTTTTTGTTGGAAAGAGAGGATTATCTCTGAGTGTATATTATCAGTTGCCTCCAGTGTCACTTCTGAAACCCATTCTTTTATAGCATGCTATTGCTTCAGGCACAACAGTTGAGTCTAACAAATTATTGTAATTCCCTGAACCCATTATTTATCACAGATCTCCTCTGTCTTACACAGCCTTAAGCCTCTAGTGTCAAACTGACATAGTCTAGTAGCCACGACAGATATCGCCGATAACCCACTTTGCACCAGCTATGACCTTTCCCGTTAGCCTGTCTCGGCAACGGAGGTGCACTTTTCATAAAATTCAAAAAAAGTCTATTTGGGAGTTAAACATGTAGCATCACAGCTGGTTATTACCATAATTATCTGCATGACCTGTTGCTTTCTCACACTCTGCTAACTGTCCTCACCAGAAGTCTTTGGTCTGTCTACAGACAATCCATAGTAAGATCTGTTTCCTCCGTTACATTATTCCTCCTGAGCACCAGAAGCCACTTATGCTTCCTAATTTCAAATTTCCACACTTGACTCTGTTCAGCCTCTTTCTATACATATCCTGGACAGTATAAGCATGAGACACAACCCACGCTGCAGCATAGGTGAGAATGCAGGATCTGAAGTGCTCCTCTTCAGCACAGGGTGAGACGTGGAACCTTCTCACAACAGGGGCTGGAGGAGACAGACGAGCAGCCTGTTATGAGCCGTTCTCAGAATGGCTCAAATTAATACAGTGCTAATGAGGTACCATCCCTGGGATACATTCACAATAATGTTCATGTCAAATATGGGTAGCTGAAATACATTTATAATACAAGTATTAATTTACAGCAGTACGGTTTTGCAGACTTGACACTGACTCTTAAGCTATATTTGCCCAGAAGCATAAACAAGGATAGACTATATCCTGAGCATTTTCTCTGTCAGTGAGAGTTTTAACCCACAGCCTTCCACAATTTATCTGTATCAACAGATTCCATTGTCATAGCTTTAAATTTCAGAGTAACTGGAAGAAGTTATTCAAATTATTAGTAGTCTGAAACAATGGGATTGTTAATTCAACTGCTCTGTTGCAGGTCATAGTTACTTACAATTTTTGTATATATTAAGACAATGACTTACTTCAACCTTCCAGTTTCATTAACACTTAATGATTAATGACATTTTTTACAGGAATGAGCAACCATTTAAAATGTACATTGCTGGTATATTACTCGTTCTCCCTTACAGAGATTCAGTTTTCTGATTTAGGAACAAAACACCATGAATTAAGCAAGTGCTCACACAGCATTGACAGCAAAAAGTCAATCTCAACAATCCATTTTTTCCCCACACAAAATCTTCAATAAACTCTTGTAAAATTCATATAGATATAAATATATATGTGTTTGTGCATTCATGCGTAGGTAGATGCCCACATTTAGTTATGAAATAGGAAAGGAAAACCTTACACAAATTCTATCAGATACTGTTCAAATCCTTCCATCTATTTAGTATCTGTATAATCAATTTGCTTTAGTATTAATTCTGCCCTTAACTGATCCACATACCTGGTGGTTTACTTTATTCATCTTCCTGTTAAAAGTCCCTGAATTACTTTTACACGTAATTCTTGATTCACTAAATAAAGGTTTTACTCCCAGCTTCACAGAATTTTTGCAGTTGATTTAAAGCCCCCTGAAAAATCTCAAACTTCTCTTTTTAAAGAAAAGTTACTACTTTTTAAAAAAATATGAAGTGCACAGTATACACAGTTTTTCGGATATAGCCACAGTTTTCTAAAGATATAGCCATGGTAGGTATCAAGGGGTCTGGCAAACAAGTCATTGACAGGGTGCTCCCTACAACAACATCATGTTAAACCATATTCTTCCTCCATCTTCTCACTCTCAAAAGTTCTAAAAAAAATCCAGAGGTCTGAAAAGTATCCTCCAAAAACTACCTAAAAAGCAATACATTAAAAATATTGAACTATATTAAATATCTCATTTATTTGTTCTGTACAGTGACAAGCATAGAAAAGGCTTACTCATGGTAATGCCATTACCTTGCTGACCGGCTCAGATCCAGCCTTAGGAGAAGCACATACTTGCACATCTAAACCACACGTTTTTCTCAGCCAGCAGACAGCTATTCTCCCAGCTAAAACTGGTACCAGCCTTTCTGAGTCATCTCAACGCTATTCACATAACCATTACCCAAGCCTAGACCACAGTATCAGAAAGATGCTGGCACACAGAGACGCTGATCTGTCTATTATGAGGCTGAAGCTTACAGATTAGTGAAGTGGCAACTGTTTCCCTTTGGTTTCGCTTTGGGAAAGATAAGACAATTTGGTATCAGTCTCTTCAAAAAGAACGCCAATGCTTTGGCTTTGTTTTTCTTATTTTCAAATTTCAGTTCAAGTTGCTAAAATAATAGCATCAAACGACTTATTATCATGACAAGACATAATACCTCTTATAAAAATCTGTTTCTCTTTGCTATCATTACGTCTGCAGTTCTTCCTTGAAGTTCAGTAGACATGATAAGGGCTTTGTATTTATTATTGTTAACTATAGTTAGAGAATACTATATTCAGGATAACACTGCCTGCAGTTTGAGCTATCGTACTTGCAAGAAAGTCTGCAGCCTTAACCTTTAATCCAGTTCGCATCTGTGGTACCTCATACTTCTGTATTATGCAAGGGAGGCTAAGAGCCTTCTGTATACAATAACTGCTCATGCACGTTAAAAATAAGGCTTTTCTAAAACAACTCAACAATCAAAATTTTTACACATCTACTGCTTAATCAATACATCAGCATCAGAGAATGCTGATTCTGTAAACAAACTATTTGCAGTTTTATTAGGTGACAAGTGCTTTTGATTACATGTTCTAAGATATTTTTTGTCCATTTTTACAAGACTGAAATTACATGCCAGGCTTTTGTAGATTAATAAAGGTGAAGTATAACTTTATGAAAACTAAGATTTATTGTGTGCATGACAACTGTCTTTAAACAAGAGCTACTCTCCAAGTTTTTAGTATTCTAATACATCACCCATAAAAATCACCTTACTGTACAAAGGAATGTAACTAGTAACGATCACAGAAATTATGCAGTGCAGGTTTAATATTTTATATCTTGGGAATTTTACAATTTGATCATAAATGGAATTTGAAGCATACAGAGTATTCTGAAATTCAAGATTGCTTTGTGGTTTCTTTAAATATTGTAACCAAGTATTCAATCTAAAAGAGATTAAGTTGTAAAACTACACAGAATACTGCAGTTTTGAATATCAGCAAATAAAAGTTGACTATGTTCTATAAAACAACAATTGAACTCCTTGCTGCTGGAAATATTCTTATTCAATAATTTTGTGATAAATCATCCCCTGCTACATGTGCTTGGCAGAAGGCATTACTTTGCTCTGACAGCTGTCCTTTTCATCCTTTTGAATCATAAGACCTTCTGATCACAATTATTTCAACAACAAACTATAATAGTGCAGGCAGATCATATAGGTAAAATATCTTCCAGAACAAACCAGTGGGAGAAGAGGATGACTTGTAGGAATGGTATTTAATTAGCATTCATCTGTAGTAATAAGCTACCCTGGGAGTAAGCGAGCCATTGAAAGGAAAACAGCCCCTCAACCGTAACAAGACTTGAAGGTTTAGCTTTAAATAGCAACTTACTACTGAAATTTTTAGCAACTACAAATGCAGTGCTGCAAATATATCCTAAGATGTTAATATAATTCACAGGTTTAAATACAACAGATTATTTAATCCACTACTGAATAATGAAGGGATAATACAAATTTTTTAAAATGAGATCTTATAGTAACAATTTATGATTAAAATCTCTCTCTGCACTGGTTTATATCTGCAAATTAGGGCAAGTGTAATTACCTATATAGTAGGTAAACACAAGATTATTTACTGGTGTACTCAAAAAGGAATGGCTGGAACTAATTTTATGTCAACTACATTTTTATCATCAATACATAAACTTGAGCAGTTTGCCACATTTAAAGTACGCTGGAATCCAAGAAGTCCACATCTGTCTCAAAGAGAGGGGGGACCAAATTCGTGCCAGCCAAAATCAGCACCAAGGCTTTACCTCACTTCAGCATCAGGTCCGTAAGAAAGACCTGTGATGAGAACTAATTTCTATTTATATCAACAGGCAAACAAAACTGTATGCCAGATGCATGCCATTGGCAAAATTTTAGGGTGAAGGTGGGGGAACAGGTCTTTTACTTTCTAGAGTCCATATTCCCAAATCCATGGAATCACATTTATTTCACAGTTATGACTACACTATACTACATTAGCCACTGTCGTGGTTTAACCTCAGTCGGCAACTGAGCACCATGCAGCCGCTTGCTCACTCCCCCCCACCCGGTGGGATGGGGGGAGAGAACTGGAAGAGCACAAGTTAGAAAAACTCATGGGCTGAGATAAAAACAGTTTAATAATTGAAATAAAATGATAATAATAATAATAATAATATGATAATAATAATATGATGATAATAATAATAATAATACACAAAGCAAGTGATGCACAGTACAACTGCTCACCACCCGCCGACCGATGCCCAGACAGTCCCCGAGCAGCGGCCCCCCCGGCCAGCTTTCCCCAGTTTATGTACTGAGCATGACATCACATGGTATGGAATGTCCCTTTGGCCAGTTTGGCTGTGCCCCCTCCCAGCTTCTTGTGCACCTCCAGCCTTCTCAGCCGGTAGAGCATGGGAAGCTGAAAAGTCCTTGACTAGTGTCAGCACTACCTAGCAACAACTAAAACATCGGTGTGTTATCAACATTGTTCTCACCCTAAATCCAAAACACAGCACTGTACCAGCTACTAGGAAGGAAATTAACTCTATCCCTGCCGAAACCAGGACAGATGGAGATGGTACGTGGTGTTGGATTGTTTCATGTTGAAGTCAGTTCTGGTACCATCATCACTGTGCTTTGCTTGGTTTCACTGAAGTTTATTCTTCATTAGTCTGGGTGATTCTTATTGTAATAACATTAGTATGGCATATAATATTATTAGTATATCTGTGTATTATTAGTATAACTATTATAACTATAATTAGTACTTAACATCACATAATTCAGATCATTGGCTATTCTCACCCAAAATCAAATCCCCTTGGGGTACACATCGGACTTCCCCATCCTTCCGCATTATCCACCAAGTGCACCCAGGTCCTTGAGCAAAAGCAATCCCATGGATGGGTTTGCCTTTGCCTGAATAACCCAAACTGTTTTCCCCAACATATTTTATATGTGCACTACAGGGACTTTATTCCCATCTACAGTACGTAAAAGTTCTGACTGGGCAGGGCCAGCTCGATTGGCAGATCCCCTAGTGGTGACTAACCAGGTGGCCTCTGCTAAATGTGTGTCCCAATGTTTGAATGTCCCAGCACCCATTGCTCTCAGTGTAGTCTTTAACAGTCCAGTGTATCGTTCAATTTTCCCCGAGGCTGGTGCATGATGGGGGGTGTGATATACCCACTCTGTGCCGTACTCTTTGGCCCAGGTGTCTATGAGGTTGTTTCGGAAATGAGTCCCGTTGTCTGACTCAATTCTTTCTGGGGTGCCATGTCGCCATAGGACTTGCTTTTCAAGGCCCAGGATAGTGTTCCGGGCAGTGGCATGGGGCACGGGATATGTTTCCAGTCATCCGGTGGTTGCCTCCACCATTGTAAGCACGTGGCGCTTGCCTTGGTGGGTTTGTGGGAGTGTGATATAATCGATCTGCCAGGCCTCCCCATATTTATATTTCAGCCATCGTCCTCCATACCAGAGGGGCTTTAACTGCTTGGCTTGTTTGATTGCAGCGCATGTTTCGCATTCATGGATAACCTGTGCAATAGCGTCCATGGTCAAGTCCACCCCTCGATCACGAGCCCATCTGTATGTTGCATCTCTTCCTTGGTGACCTGAGGTGTCATGGGCCCACCGAGCTAGAAATAACTCACCCTTATGTTGCCAGTCCAGATCCACCTGAGCCACTTCAACCTTAGCAGCCTGATCCACCTGCTGGTTGTTTTGATGTTCTTCAGTGGCCCGACTCTTGGGTACGTGAGCATCTACGTGACGGACTTTTACAACCAGGTTCTCCACCCGGGCAGCAGTATCTTGCCACAATGCGGCAGCCCAGATGGGTTTGCCTCTGCGCTGCCAGTTGCTCTGCTTCCATTGCTGCAACCACCCCCACAGGGCATTTGCCACCATCCACGAGTCAGTAAAGAGATAGAGCACTGGCCACTTTCCTCATTCAGCAATATCGAAAGCCAGCTGGATGGCTTTCACCACTGCAAATTGACTCGATTCACTGTTTCCTTCAGCAGTTTCTACAACTTGTCGCATAGGACTCCATACAGCAGCTTTCCACCTCCGATGCTTTCCCACAAAACGACAGGACCCATCAGTGAACAGAGCATATTGCTTCTCATTTTCTGGTAGTTCATTATACATTGGGGCCTACTCAGCACGCGTCACCTCTTCCCCTGGTGATATTCCAATATCTTTGCCCTCTGGCCAATCCATGATCACTTCCAGGATTCCTGGGCGACTGGGGTTTCCTATTCGAGCCCGTTGTGTGATCAGCGTGAGCCACTTACTCCATGTAGCATCAGTTGCATGATGTGTACAGGGGACCCTCCCTCTGAACATCCAGCCCAGCACCGGTAGTCGGGGTGCCAGGAGGAGCTGTGCTTCGGTGCCGATCAGTTCCGAAGCAGCTCGAACCCCTTCATATGCTGCCAATATCTCTGTTTCAGTTGGAGTATAGCGGGCCTCGTGTCCTCTGTATCCCCGACTCCAAAACCCTAGGGGTCGACCTCCAGTCTCCCCTGGTGCTTTCTGCCAGAGGCTCCAGGTAGGGCCATTCTCCCCGGCTGCGATGTAGAGCATATTTTATACATCTTGTCCTGCCCAGGCTGGCCCCAGGGCTACTGCATGAACTATCTCCTCTTTAATTTGTTCAAAAGCTTGTCGTTGCTCAGGGCCCCATTTGAAATCGTTCTTCTTCCGGGTCACTTGATAGAGAGGGTTTACAATCAGACTGTAATTTGGAATGTGCATTCTCCAAAAACCCACGACACCTAAGAAAGCTTGTGTTTCCTTTTTGCTAGTTGGTGGAGACATGGCTGTTATTTTGTTGATCACATCCATTGGGATCTGACGATGTCCATCTTGCCATTTTATTCCTAAAAATTGGATCTCCTGTGCAGGTCCCTTGACCTTACTTTGTTTTATGGCAAAACCGGCCTTCAGCAGGATTTGGGCTATTTCCTTCCCTTTTTCAAAAACTTCTCCTGCTGTGTTGCCCCACACGATGATGTCATCAATGTATTGCAGGTGTTCTGGAGCTCCACCCTGCTCCAGTGCAGTCTGGATCAGTCCATGGCAAATGGTGGGGCTGTGTTTCCAGCCCTGGGGCAGTCGGTTCCAGGTGTCCTGGATGCCCCTCCAAGTGAAAGCAAACTGTGGCCTGCACTCTGCTGCCAAAGGGATTGAGAAAAACGCATTAGCAATATCAATTGTGGCATACCACTTGGCTGCCTTTGACTCCAATTCGTATTGAAGTTCTAGCATGTCTGGCACAGCAGCACTCAGCGGTGGCGTGACTTCATTTAGGCCACAATAGTCTACTGTCAGTCTCCACTCTCCATCGGACTTCTGTGCTGGCCATATGGGACTGTTAAAGGGTGAGCGAGTCTTGCTGATCACTCCTTGGCTCTCCAGTCGACGAATCAGCTCATGGATGGGAATCAGGAAGTCTCGGTTGGTGTGATATTGCCAACAGTGCACTGTGGTGGTAGCGATGTGGGTCTTATGTGCCAGGCCACCGAATCCACACAGTCCAGTAAACCCGGTTGTCCCTTTCCTCCCCCTGGCTGGAGGCAGGGCCCCTCTAATCCTCATCACAGTACTCATTTCTCATTTCTTGTAAATACAAGTCAGAAGTTTCTTCATTAACATCAAGAGTAAGATCAGCCCTTCTACTCCCTCTGGGGAACTGCCCGCTGGAAACTGGAGCAGCAATTTTCCTGGAAGAACCTCTTTCTGTGATTGTTTTCCCTTGCAACTCACGTACCCGTGCCCCTAGGGCTGAGGTAGGTTTTCCATCCCACTTCCTCATGTCCTCTCCGTGGTCACACAGGTAAAACCATAGGGTGCCCCATGGTGTGCACCCTTTATACTCTCTCGCTCGAGCAAAAGAACGCTGACTCCTGATCGCTGCGATACTGGTCCATACAGGTGGGGAGTAGGACCTATCGTCTTTGAATTGCTGGATCTCCTGGGATAGTTTCTCCACAGCCGAGACGAGGGAGGAAGAGAGACTTTCCTCGTATTGCCGGAGCTGACTAGCTAATTCATCCACCGTTTGTTCCTCTCCATCTTTCCAGGTTATCACTGCCAATGAATTGGCGTATGACGATGGTGAGCTCCTTATAAACTTCCGCCACATGGGTCACGTGCACTTGACTTCGTCTGGATCTTTGGACAGTTGTTCATTGTTCAGGTCACCATAAATCACCTCCAGCACAGCTAATTCTCTCAGAAACTGGATACCCTTCTCCATGGTGACCCACTTGCTTGGGCGACATATGACATCTTCCTTGAAAGGATACCTTTCCTTCACGCTTGACAAGAGTCGCCTCCAAAGGCTGAGGATACGTGTCCCTTTTCCAATTACTTTGTCAATGCTTCCTTCCCTAGAAAGGGATCCCAGTTGCTTCCCTACCCTCTAATGCCAGGCTACTGGCCCCATTATCCCAGCATCGGAGCAGCCAGGTGACAATATGTTCACCTGGACGACAGCTGAAATCTTTTCGTATATCTCGCAGCTCACTCAGGGATAGAGATCGGGTGGTCACTGCCTCGTTTATGAGTTCTTCCTCTTCCTCCTCCCCGATCAGCGGCCGGCTCTCCTCCTCCCGTTCTCGTGATGGCCCTTCTCCAGGTTATTCGTACCGTTCTTCCTCCGGTTCCCTTTTAGAAGAAGCTTCTTCCTCCCTTACTAAATGAGCCGACTTCTGCTTCCGAGATTTCTTCTTGTGTCCAGGGGCGACTGATACCGGCACAGGCTGGTTCTTTGGTTCAGCCGCAGGGCGTGTCACTGGGGTCTGAGTGGCCGCAGGGCCTGTTGCCGGAGTCTGAGTGGCCGCAGGGCCTGTCGCCGGGGTCTGAGTGGCCGCAGGGCCTGTCGCCGGGATCTGAGTGGCCGCAGGGCCTGTCGCCGGGGTTGGAGTGGCCACACGGCATGTTGCCCGGGTCTGAGTGACCACAGGGCGTGTCGTTTTACTGTCAGAGCCAGAGACCTTCTCTTCCCTTTGAGGGTACTGCATGGTGTTGAACAGGGCTCGGTAGGCATGGGCCAGGCCCCAGCATGTTGCAATGATCTGCATCTCTCTGGAGTTGCCAGGGTGACAGCATACTTTTTCCAAATATTCTACTAACTCTTCAGGATTCCGCACTTGCTCAGGGGTGAAGTTCCAAAACACTGGGGGTGCCCATTGGCCTAGGTACTTGCCCATCTTGTCCCACACACCCTGCCACTCATAACTATTCGACTTTGGGGCAGATCTCTGGATGATATTCTTAAATTGCTTATCAACTTTAGACAAAAACAAAACTATATTCCCAAGAAGTACCAACAGAAGTATGTTAACTACCCAAGGCTGTTCAAAATACTGAAAAGTTACTGTAATGAAGGAGGAAACATCAAAGAAGAAGGTAGTGACACTGCCATTCTGTATTTCCTCCGTAAAAAAACTCTCAGAAAAGTTACTGCAACTGCTAGTTGTCTCCAGGAAATGGTCTCCGTGGTACAGTAACGGCTTCATTGCAAAACCTACATACCACGCTAACGTCAAGGTCAGTGTTCTAAAAACAAACCTCACAGGCGAGACATCACTATTCACTGCAGACCACATCAAACTGCAAAAAACAACACCAATCTGTAACAGGTACAGCAGGAAAAAGAGCACGATGCAGATTATACAAATAAATATCGAGAACAGAGAAACCAACATTGTGACCCACAACTCTTAACAGATATAAGTTCCTTAATACACTCTGGTTAACCTGTTATTATCTCAAACCCTTCGTGCCCCACGTTGGGTGCCAAGAAGGACTGTCGTGGTTTAACCTCAGTCGGCAACTGAGCACCACACAGCTGCTTGCTCACTCCCCCCCACCCGGTGGGATGGGGGAGAGAATTGGAAGAGCACAAGTGAGAAAAACTCGTGGGTTGAGATAAAAACAGTTTAATAATTGAAATAAAATGATAATAATAATAATATGATGACAATAATAATAATACACAAAGCAAGCAATGCACAGTGCAATTGCTCACCACCTGCTGACCGATGCCCAGCCAGTCCCCGAGCAGCGGCCCCCCTCAGCCAGCTTTCCCCAGTTTATGTACTGAGCATGACGTCACATGGTATGGAATGTCCCTGTGGCCAGTTTGGGTCAGCTGTCCTGGCTGTGCCCCCTCCCAGCTTCTTGTGCACCTCCAGCCTTCTCAGCCGGTAGAGCATGGGAAGCTGAAAAGTCCTTGGCTAGTGTAAGCATTACCTAGCAACAACTAAAACATTGGTGCGTTATCAACTTTGTTCTCATCCTAAAATCAAACCACAGCACTGTACCAGGTACTAGGAAGGAAATTAACTCTATCCCTGCCGAAACCAGGACAGCCACTTCCTTCCTTTACACTACTGGATGTAAGCCATAAAGAGTTCGTGAAGCTTTTACAGTTAGAAAACCCAAGTTCACTGAGTAAAATGTTCTTATTGCTAAAGGAAACCATCACGAGAGATGCACATCTTTGTCAGCCTTCTTTTCGCATTATAGCTGTATCCAGCCAGGCTGGTACTCCAGGCTACTTCTATAGTCAAGGAATAGACACAACCTTTACTAAAAGGCATTTCAACAGTCCCTCCGTCTTAAAAAATGCAGAATGCCCAGACTCGCTGTGTTGTGTTGACTGCCTAGAAGACTCAGGATAACTACTCCGTCTGCTTAATGCAACACCACACTGAACCCATGCAAAGGCAGCATACAAAACCTACCCCAAATCCATTTGTGAAATTAAGTTCTGCATTCCCAAGGGCTTTGACTCTAAAATGTTAGAAGTAAATTGAGCTAAAGGAATTTCTAAAGAGAACCAGTCAGAAGCATATTAAAACATTGCAGAATAATTTACGGGCAGCAATTGTAATGATGTGATATACCATTTGTGAATATAACCATTTTTTTCATTAGCTTTTCAGAGTTAATTTCAACAAATGAATTCATGTTTAAAGCTCACTGTACTGTACAAGATTGAGCCCTACATCTATGAAGAATATTTGACAACAGTAAAAGAGTTTCTGGGTTTAGTTGACATTTTATGGCTTAAGGTGAAAGAATTAAACAAACGGGAGTTATGCTTGTTTGACATTCTAGATACCTTCAGTTTATATGCTAAAGCTATCCTAATTTTTCAGCAATAAAACTGTGCTGCCTTAAAGCTTGCAATCTGAACTATATAGCTCTGAGTGGCTTCACAGCATATGCACAGTTTTTAATTGTGGGTAGCCATGTTCTTGCTTATTTTCTCTGATTTCAAATTAGAAAACAGTAATGGAAATATTTTCACCAGAATACAGATTTCACTGAGTATTTTGCTGAAACTGAAGTGGCTGATGATTGCAAATGTGATACAAAAATAACGAACCTGGAGTGTTTTAACTTCTGCAGGAGCACAATCTCCATAGCCCATTTCTCTGAACCTTTTGCCTGACAAAGCAAATACTTTCTACAGAATATTAGAACTCACAGGAGCTTTTCATGAACTGGAGTTCCCCTCTGTTGTGGTTTAACCTGGCAGGCAGCTAAACACCACACAGCCGCTGTGGTGTGTGTGGGAGAGAATTGGAAAAAAGAAAAAAGTAAAATTTGTGGGTTGAGATAAAGACAGCTTAATAGGACAGAAAAAGAAAAGAAAATATAATAATAATAATAATAATAATGATAAAAGAATATACAAAACAAGTGATGCACAATGCAATTGATCACCACCTGCTGACCGATGCCCAGCCAGTCCCCGAGCAACGGTCCCCTTGCCCACAGCTAACTCCCCCCAGTTTATATACTGAGCATGATGTCATATGGTACGAAATACCTCTTTGGCCAGTTTGGGTCAGCTGTCTTGGCTGTGCCCCCTCCCAGCTTCTCGCTGGCAGGGCATGAGAAACTGAAAAGTCCTTGACTAGCGTAGGCACTGCTTAGCAACAACTAAAACATGGGTGTGTTATCAGCATTATTCTCATCCTAAATCCAAAACAAAGCACTGTACCAGCTACTAGGAAGGAAATTAACTCTATCCCAGCTGAAACCAGGACAGTATCCACTCTTATTCTATACCATCTATGTCATGCTCAGGTCCCCACACTTTCCAATACATCCCAATTAATCTCCAACACTTTTCCTGTATTTTTATATATACACACAGATACCATTCCCTTAGTCTATGGGCCATCCCTCTAAAATGTTCATTGAGTTCATTTAGTCCATGACTTTGGGCTCCATCTGTCATAAGAGTCCTTCAGGGCAGGAGACATGGTGTGTGGTGTTGGATTTTTTGCATGCTGAAGCCAGTTGTGGTCCCATCACCGCTGCACTTCTCCAGTTCTATCATCGCTGCACATTGCTCGGTTTCATCAAAGTTCATTCTTCATTAATCTGGGTGATTCTTATTGTAATAACATTAGTATGGCATATAGCCACCATAGAAGTGATGATATACAGTATTATATAGCAATTAACATCATACAATTTAATTAATTGGCTATTCTCACCCAAAATCAAATCCCCTTGAAGTACACATCGGAATTCTCCATCGTCCCGCATCACCCACCAAGTACACCCAGGTCCTTGAGCAAAAGCAATCCCACGGATGGGTTTGCCTTTGCCCAAGGCAGAAATAACCCAGACTGCCTTCCCCAGCATATTTTTTATGCGCACTACAGGGACTTTATCCCCTTCTACAGTATGTCACAGTTTTGACTGGGCAGGACCAGCTTGATTGGCAGATCCCCTAGTGGTGACTAACCAGCTGGCTTTTGCTAAATGTGTGTCCCAATGTTTGAATGTCCCAGCACCCATTGCTCTCAGTGTAGTCTTTAACAGTCCAGTGTATCGTTCAATTTTCCCCGAGGCTGGTGCATGATGGGGGGTGTGATATACCCACTCTGTGCCGTACTCTTTGGCCCAGGTGTCTATGAGGTTGTTTCGGAAATGAGTCCCGTTGTCTGACTCAATTCTTTCTGGGGTGCCATGTCGCCATAGGACTTGCTTTTCAAGGCCCAGGATAGTGTTCCGGGCAGTGGCATGGGGCACGGGATATGTTTCCAGTCATCCGGTGGTTGCCTCCACCATTGTAAGCACGTGGCGCTTGCCTTGGTGGGTTTGTGGGAGTGTGATATAATCGATCTGCCAGGCCTCCCCATATTTATATTTCAGCCATCGTCCTCCATACCAGAGGGGCTTTAACTGCTTGGCTTGTTTGATTGCAGCGCATGTTTCGCATTCATGGATAACCTGTGCAATAGCGTCCATGGTCAAGTCCACCCCTCGATCACGAGCCCATCTGTATGTTGCATCTCTTCCTTGGTGACCTGAGGTGTCATGGGCCCACCGAGCTAGAAATAACTCACCCTTATGTTGCCAGTCCAGATCCACCTGAGCCACTTCAACCTTAGCAGCCTGATCCACCTGCTGGTTGTTTTGATGTTCTTCAGTGGCCCGACTCTTGGGTACGTGAGCATCTACGTGACGGACTTTTACAACCAGGTTCTCCACCCGGGCAGCAGTATCTTGCCACAATGCGGCAGCCCAGATGGGTTTGCCTCTGCGCTGCCAGTTGCTCTGCTTCCATTGCTGCAACCACCCCCACAGGGCATTTGCCACCATCCACGAGTCAGTAAAGAGATAGAGCACTGGCCACTTTCCTCATTCAGCAATATCGAAAGCCAGCTGGATGGCTTTCACCACTGCAAATTGACTCGATTCACTGTTTCCTTCAGCAGTTTCTACAACTTGTCGCATAGGACTCCATACAGCAGCTTTCCACCTCCGATGCTTTCCCACAAAACGACAGGACCCATCAGTGAACAGAGCATATTGCTTCTCATTTTCTGGTAGTTCATTATACATTGGGGCCTACTCAGCACGCGTCACCTCTTCCCCTGGTGATATTCCAATATCTTTGCCCTCTGGCCAATCCATGATCACTTCCAGGATTCCTGGGCAACTGGGGTTTCCTATTCAAGCCCGTTGTGTGATCAGTGCGACCCACTTACTCCACGTAGCATCAGTTGCATGATGTGTACAGGGGACCCTCCCTCTGAACATCCAGCCTAGCACCAGCAGTCGGGGTGCCAGGAGGAGCTGTGCTTCAGTGCCGATCACTTCCGAAGCAGCTCAAACCCCTTCATATGCTGCCAATATCTCTGTTTCAGTTGGAGTATAGCGGGCCTCGTGTCCTCTGTATCCCCGACTCCAAAACCCTAGGGGTCGACCTCGAGTCTCCCCTGGTGCTTTCTGCCAGAGGCTCCAGGTAGGGCCATTCTCCCTGGCTGTGGTGTAGAGCACATTTTTTACATCTTGTCCTGCCCAGGCTGGCCCAAGGGCTACTGCATGAACTGTCTCCTCTTTAATTTGTTCAAAAGCTTGTCGTTGCTCAGGGCCCCATTTGAAATCGTTCTTCTTCCGGGTCACTTGATAGAGAGGGTTTACAATCAGACTGTAATTTGGAATGTGCATTCTCCAAAAACCCACGACGCCTAAGAAAGCTTGTGTTTCCTTTTTGCTAGTTGGTGGAGACATGGCTGTTATTTTGTTGATCACATCCACTGGGATCTGACGACGTCCATCTTGCCATTTTATTCCTAAAAATTGGATCTCCTGTGCAGGTCCCTTGACTTTACTTTGGTTTATGGCAAAACCGGCCTTCAGCAGGATTTGGACTATTTCCTTCCCTTTTTCAAAAACTTCTCCTGCTGTGTTGCCCCACACGATGATGTCATCAATGTATTGCAGGTGTTCTGGAGCTCCACCCTGCTCCAGTGCAGTCTGGATCAGTCCATGGCAAATGGTGGGGCTGTGTTTCCAGCCCTGGGGCAGTCGGTTCCAGGTGTACTGAACACCCCTCCAAGTGAAAGCAAACTGTGGCCTGCACTCTGCTGCCAAAGGGATTGAGAAAAACGCATTAGCGATACCAATTGTGGCATACCACTTGGCTGCCTTTGACTCCAATTCGTATTGAAGTTCTAGCATGTCTGGCACAGCAGCACTCAGCGGTGGCGTGACTTCATTTAGGCCACAATAGTCTACTGTCAGTCTCCACTCTCCATCGGACTTCTGCGCTGGCCATATGGGACTGTTAAAGGGTGAGCGAGTCTTGCTGATCACTCCTTGGCTCTCCAGTCAACAAATCAGCTTATGGATGGGAATCAGGGAGTCTCGGTTGGTGCAATGTTGCCGCCAGTGCACTGTGGTGGTAGCGATTGGCACCTGTTGGTCTTCGACCTTCAGCAACCCCACAACAGAGGGGTCCTCTGAGAGACCAGGCAAGGTGGACAGCTGTTTAATTTCCTCCATCTCCAAGGCAGCTATACCAAAAGCCCACCGGTACCCTTTTGGGTCCTTGAAATACCCTCTCCTGAGGTAGTCTATGCCAAGGATGCACGGAGCCTCTGGGCCAGTCACAATGGGGTGCTTCTGCCACCCATTCCCAGTTAAACTCACTTCGGCTTCCAATACAGTTAGCTGTTGGGATCCCCCCGTCACTCCAGAAATACAGATGGGTTCTGCCCCTATATAGCTTGATGGCATTAGGGTACACTGTGCACCGGTGTCTACCAGAGCCTTATACTCCTGTGGGTCTGATGTGCCAGGCCACCGAATCCACACAGTCCAGTAAACCCGGTTGTCCCTTTCCTCCCCCTGGCTGGAGGCAGGGCCCCTCCAGTCCTGGTCATAATATCCATTACTCACTTCTTGTAAATGCGAATCAGAAGTCCCTTTATGAATATTGGAAGTAAAATCAGCCCTTCTACTGTCTGGTGAACTGCTCAGTGGGAACTGGAAGAACCTCCTTTTGTGATTGTTTTTCCTTGCAACTCATGTATCCATGCCTCTAGGTTGGAGGCAGATTTTCCATCCCACTTCCTCATGTCCTCTCCATGGTCACATAGGTAAAACCACAGGGTGGCCCATGGTGTGTACCCACTATATCCTCTCTCTTGAGCAGAGGGATGCTGACTCCTAATGGCCGAGATACTCTCCATACAGGTGGGGAGTAGAACATATCCTGTTTTAGTTGCTGGACGCCCTGGGACAGTTTATCTACAGCCGAGATGCAGGCCCGTAGGGAGGAAGAGAGAGACTTTCTTCATATTGCTGGAGCTGGCCAACCAATTCATCTACCGTTTGTTCCCCTCTGTCTTTCCAAGTCACTACTGCCACTGAGTTAGCATATGACAGTGGTGCGCTCCTTATAAACTTCCGCCACATGGGTCGTGTGCACTTGACTTCATCAGGATCTTTGGATAATTGCTCATTGTTCAGGTCATCATAAATCACCTCCAGCACAGCTAATTCCCTCAGGAACTGGATACCCTTCTCCATAGTGATCCACTTGCCTGGGTGACATATAACATCTTCCTTGAAGGGATACCTTTCCTTCACGCTTGACAAGAGTCACCTCAAAAGGCTGAGGGCTTGTGACCCTTTTCCAATCACTTTGTCAATGCTTCCTTCCCTGGAAAGGGATCCCAGCTGCTTGGGTTCTGTACCCTCTAATTCCAGGCTACTGGCCCCATTATCCCAGCACTGGAGCAGCCAGGTGACAACATGCTTGCCTGGATGACGACTGAAATCTTTTTGTATATCTCGCAGCTCACTCAGGGATAGGGATCGGGTGGTTACCATCTCATTTATGGGTTCTGCCTCTTCCTGCTCCTATTCTTGTGATGGCCCTGGTTCATCTTTATCCCTTACTAAGTGAGTTGATTTTCTTGTGTATTTCTTCTTGTGTATAGGGGCAACTGATACCGGCACAGGTTGGTTCTCTGGTTCAGCCACAGTGCCTGTCGCCGGGGCTAGAGTAGCTGCAGTGCCTGTTATAGGGGCTGGAGTAGTTACGGCACCTGTCACCAGGGTTTGAGTAGCCACAATGCCTGTCACCAGGGTTGGAGTAGCCACAGTGCCTGTCAACAGGATTTGAGTAGCCAACAGTGCCTGTCACCGGGATTGATGTCCGGATGGTATTCTTAAATAATTGTTTAACCTTAAACAAGGTCACGACCTGAACCACAGTCAGGAGACAGAGCAATAGGACCATGCTGGTTTGAACATCCCAAAGATATTAAAAATTTTCAAGAGCTGTTGTAACTCGCCTGAAGGAGAAAGAGAAGGTGAAGGAGCGGGGGAAAGTGTCCCCCCCCATCTCCCCCATAGATTGGTTCTCTGAGGAGAAAAGGTAAAAGGTGTAATTATTAATAGTTTCCGAAAAGTGACTCCCGAGGTGCAGAGATGATGGCAGTACTGAGTACAAATAAAGAAGAAGAAATACAAAAATTAGTCTCACGACCAATAATTTTATCACATGATAAACCAGTAGTGTTACACAATGCAGCAAAATGATATCCTTGATCCAGCTCCCAGAGGTGACAGACAGCACAACAGGGAACATATACAGCAAGTAAGGTTTTACATAACACAACTTTGAGAGCAAGCACGACAACTTTGAGAGTAAATTAATCAACATTGTGACCAATGACTGTTAAACCAATATGATGAACGGTTATAACAAATTTGCCTTAACATGCTCTGGCCAGATCTATCGTTATCTCAACCCTTCGTGCCCCACATTGGGTGGCAAAAAGGACTGTTATGGTTTAACCCGGCAGGCAGCTAAACACCACACTCACTCCCCCGAACTCCCCAGTGGGATGGGGGAGAGAATCGGAAAAAAAAAAAGTAAAATTCATGGATTGAGATAAAGGCAGTCTAATAGGACAGAAAAGGAAGGGAAAATAATAACAATAATAATGATAAAAGAATATACAAACTAAGTCATGCACAATACAATTGCTCACCACACGCCGACTGATGCCCAGCCAGTTCCCCAGCAGCCGTCCCCCCTCCCCCGGCTAACTCCCCCTAGTTTATATACTGAGCATGACGTCATATGGTATGGAATACCCCTTTGGCCAGTTTGTGTCAGCTGTCCTGGCTGTGCCCCCTCCCAGCTTCTCACTGGCAGGGCATAAGAGGCTGAAAAGTCCTTCACTTCGTGTAAGCGCTAGTTAGCAACAGCTAAAACATGGGTGTGTTATCAACATTATTCTCATCCTAAATCCAAAGCACAGCACTGTACCAGCTACTAGGAAGAAAATTAACTCTATCCCAGCCGAAACCAAGATACTCTCAAAGGTAAAATCTACTTATGCTTTTACGTTTCCAATAGATCTAAACTAAGACCTTCCAAACTGGAAGACTACATGCTGATATGATACATTAATAGAGGATAGCATATTTAAACTAATGCATTGAATTTGAGAATGTCTAGATTGAGCTCTTGAATCTGACACACTTCACTTATGTTACAACAATATGTAAGCACACATGTATTAAATGGAGGTCCATTTAATTTCTCCAGGGGCCCATTTTCCAAGCATAAAATAAGAATCATAGTTCATCCTCTATTTGCCTGTCTCATGGCCTAAGATTATACAATCTCGGAACAAAAGAGATCTTTGAGAATTTGCTAGTAAAATGGATACTCCAATCTCTCGTCTTTTAATATTAACTACAATTCAAATAATACACCCCCAAAATCCTAAGAACTCCAAATCTGTCGAAAGCAAATACTAAGACAGCTTCCTGATGCCTTAAAGCACTTTTCCTAAGATCTCCTGTACTGAAAAGTATAATCGTATTGGAAAAACGTTCATAGTACAGGGATTCCATCTGCTGCATCTGATCCAAATTCACCCAAATTCACACTCATTATATCTTTAAAGCTTAAAATTAATTATAGCTGCTGTTATTATTACTATTTAAATTACAATCAAGACAACTGAATGAAAATCTTGATCCTGATGATGCCAATGGGAAAGCTCATATAAACAATGAAGAATAGCTGACATACAAGGTTGTCTGCATTAAGATTCTTCGCATTCAAAGCAGCACAACAGATCTGAACTACACTGAACAACTTTTCTTTTCATTTAGACATAACAGTCCCTCATACCTGCAGTGTTAGAGTCACTTGATCAAGAAAACAGTTAAACTAAATTTTATCCTTTGCTCTTATCTTTCCAGGTTCTGAGAGCTTCAGTCATAACTAAATGCATTTTTGAGCATATAGTTTAATTTAAGAAATGAGCTGTAGGAACTGAAAGCAATAGATGATAGCTTTCAAAACAGAACCGAATCTGTTTTTCATTTGTTTTGACAAATTTTAACCACCTACTCCAGAGAAAATAAGAAGCATACTGCTAATTTAGTGTGTAATGGACCCTGAGCTATCCATTTAAAAATCTTGGAAGGAACAGTGTGGTAAAACAGCTTACCTAAAATAACAAGGGGTTCTTTTGTTTGTTTTTCTGTGGGTTTTGGTGGTTTTTTTAAAGAGACATACTTTTGGTAGCAAGAGACTTCTCAGTTAAACTGCAGTTGCCTACTCTAAATTTATTGAGCTTGATGAGAGAAAACACAAAGTCTATGCTACCCCTGGCAACATCAATCAAAGTGCTAGGTAGTAAAACATTGCGTCTTAAGTTTCTTGATTGAGAATTCCTCGTGTGCTTGCTTACTGAGATGTGCAATGCATACTGATGCACCTGTGGATGAGGAAAAGTAGTGTGATAAGCCAATGATTTATTTCCTCTGAGATCAACACAATATTGAAAACTGTGACAAATGAGAGATCTAGTGGGACTATGAAACATTTTGTTAAAAAGTCAAAGGCCTGATTACCTTATCTTCTGTAATTTATCATTCTTTTCTCTCAAGACTTAACATCTTCACAAGACAATCTCAGAAGTCTAGAAAAATTCTGTAAATTGGCCCTCTAAAACTGAAATAGTACTTGTACCACTTGTAAGGTTATTCCGGAATCACGGGAAGTGAGTGCAAATGAAAAAATATCATGTTGAAAAGCTGCTTTTTCCTTAGAGGAAATCAACTATCAGAAATACCTTTTACTTATATAACATCTTTATGCACAACTATATAGAGCAATATGAATTTGGGGTTTGTTTTTTTATATCTACCATATCACCCAGTAGATATACTTAATATTATGGAAACTGAAAAAGCATCAACATGATCTGGTAGACATAAGAACAGCAGGAACATAAGAACTCAAGATATTCCTAAAAGAGAAAAATCTAGTAATTATTCATTTATGATTATTAGACATAAGGACTTACTGGATGTCCTGGATAGATTTTTTTTTTTTTTTCCCCAGTAGGAAGCCACACAGATGTAAAAAGAGCAATACAAAAGATACAATGCCTAGGCCCCAAAAATCTGTGTGGTTTTATTGTCTCTACCAGAATGCTGATTGTACTACAGACTTGATAACATGGCAGCATTACTTCCCTGCCATGCAGATGTTTGTTTTCATAAGTAAAAAGCAGTTATTTGGGGGTTTTGACTGAACTTCTCCAAAACTCATGTTGCCCATGAATCTTTTAAAAATATATTTCTGTAACTTAAAAATAAATTATAAACATTTTTCTTTTTCAAACTGCAATATGCAAAGGCATAAAATTTAGCCGTCTCTATCTTAAATTATAAAAACACGAAGAGTGCTTTCTCCTATGAAAAAGCTTGAAATTATTACTGATACTACCATAAAAATTTTCTTTCATTGAGGGAACAAAATGGACAGACCCATAAAATACATTTTTTTCTCTCAAAACAGTTTGGTATTTGAGCAAGGAGATTGACTAATATTGTATTGATGGGGTTACAGAATTATTCAAATCAAATGTACCCAACGTTTTTAAGCTATTAACCTAAAAAATAAATCCAAGAAACAATCGTGTAATGTCTCAAAAGGCAGTGCAGAATTAATTAGCACAAAAAACTATGGGCAGGTTCTTCCCTCATTACTTTACTCCACAGATAACATTGATTTCTATGAAGCAACTTCTAAAGTAATAAATATTTTGGAAAAGTAACTGAACCTTCCCCTAAGAACATCATATTGCTATATACTAAGTTAAACATACATTTTGAATTTATAAGATATCAGAGACTACATTAATATATATTTGGTGATCAAGCTACAAAAATTATTCTATTTAACTTGAACTTTTGTTTTGACCACATTGTTTGCCATACACCTGTTACCTTCCATCTTGCTATATTATCAGACTGTAATTTTATCAACTTGTTCACACCCATCAATTGTGCACAGCTACAGAATTTTAAGTGAGCAGGTTAGATTACACGTGTGCATCAGTGCTACAGGACATGCTCAGAAGCCCTGAAGCACAACAAAACATGCCTTTGCCCATGGTTTGAGAACTACATAAAAGTAAACAGTTTATACAAGCTAGAAATGGACTCCCACTGGAAAGCTCTGAGAAGCCTAATTGGAGACAGTTCAATAGCTGCAGCAAAAAGTTACATCTACTCTTGTCAGAAATAAACAGAACATCACAGATGAGTTCTGATTATTCATCTCTCATGCACTTATAGCCATTGACAGATTTCTTGGTTTTTTTAAAGTTTGTTAAAAAAGTCTTCTCCCCTTTACCGATCAACTCATATGCTACAGTGTTAACATCACATTTCTTAAAGCATTTCAATTTTGTTCTGCTTAAGTTCTGTTGATATAGAAACAGAGATTCAAACATCTTAATTTTCCACTCAGTGTAAGCACAGCTATCTTGAAAATAGTTAAATAAGCACAGCTTATTAATACAAGTGAAAAACAAGCACACTGTGCATCTGCACTGGTTGTCTGTAAAGTGTTAACATGTACATGAAATATTCCTGTAGTACTACACAGCTACTATGTTTTTAACCATATTTTTTAACTGTGTTATATTCCTATTTTTCTCCAAAGTTTTCTGGGGAAAGCATTAAATTTATTTTTCTAGCATGCTTTACAGTTTCTAGTCCAGACAGTAAGACAAAGCCAGAGGCACATTTATTATTTAATGAACATTCATCCCAGACTATAATGTCAGAAGACATTAGTAACCATACTTAAATATCTGAAACTAAGCATTTAGGAGCTAAAAAGGAGTGCAAAACACAAGAAGATAAGTAGATTCTTCCCCAACTTAGAGTAGAAAAAGAAGTAATGTTCAGAACATAAGACTTTTTTCCCAGATACTGAACAATAAAGCATCTTGTTAAAGAAGGAAAATCTTCATACTCTGCTGACCTAGCTAAAAGTCTGTAATGCAAGATAATGCGGTTCCAAGATTCTGCCTAACTCCTATTAAAATCCATGGAAATCAGACACCTACTTAGCTTCTAGCACAGCTGCTAAAGTACAGAACATGTCTCAGTCCACACAACAGCTGGACAAAAAGTTCATAAACTGCATTCAGTTTTTTGTGGGACAGTTCTGCCTCCCTGTACTAACATAAGAAGCGACCTATTAAAAGCTCATAGCAAAGACTAAGGTCCATAAAATATTTATTATAGTTTAAAAATACACATTTAGTCATAGAAAATCATTATACTACAATTCACTGTTGGTCATATTTCAGAAACAGTACTTACAAGTTTTGTCATTGAAAACCCAGAAGCAACACAGCACTAATTACAGCCCTTGGTAATGCCCATGGGAAATCATTTCAGATTTTCCACAAAAGGATAAGTATATGCATCTTGGTAACACTACCCAAAATTCCTGTGGAAAGATTTCTACAATTTGTCAGAAAAAAACTAAAACAGAATTTTCTGAAATTTCAATTACAAGAGTCAAACAATTGCCCAGTTATCTGTTTTATATCTCCCAAAGTTATTTTCTTTCAATCGACAGTAAAGCAGAACTTAATGCAAATACATTTACTTCCAGCTCTTAGCTATGTATATTATATGAAATTAAAATGCAGTATAAAGCATTTTTCTGCTGCTAAATACACAGAAAATAAATTAAGATACCTTTTAGTTATGTGTATATCTTTTACCATGACCATTAGTGTTGGTTTCTAAAAATACCAGTGTAGTTTTAGCACAGTAAGTTTTCTTGCATTACTATCAATAGTATGCAGTACTCTAGTTTTCCCCTATGGAATATATTCACATCTTTATACTTTTATAACACTAACAAATGAAAGATTTTTCATGTTAGTGACTTGATAAAAAAGGAAATTTAAGGTTCAACATCAGCTATGCTCAATGAAGCAATCAGACTTCTTAATAAGCTGTTACAACAACAGCTATATCTCATCAACTTCAACTCAGAATTCCCAGTAGCTTAAGAGGAAGTCTGGCTTTCTTACACAGACTCATCGAAGTCAAAGGTCAGAAATTATTAAATGTAACCCAGGTAGTACACTAGTGTCTTACATGAACAAAAACATGTGCGTGGTTCTAACAGGAATCTTCCATGGAAGCCTTGCATTGTTCCACACCTCTTCAACATTGCTTTCTCTCAACAAGCTTTATTTGTTTTCTATTATATAAATATACTTTGTTCACCAACAGTTTCTTTATTCTAAATTATTTTTCTTGAAACCCTCTTTAAGTTCATATATTTAAAAATGAGACACAAGAATCTCAGAAGCAACAAAAAGCTTCCCAAAATACTCTCAATTTTAAAAGGATATTAATTTCCATTCTTTTATCTCATTTTAGCTTCATGTGTATAAATGCAAGCCCATGAGTTGTTTAAAAGATAATCTTATGAAGATGGAGTACAGTATATTATACCTGCTTACATGAATTGTACCAGACAGGAGCTATAGGAACACAGGCACAGTGTGCTCAGCAGTAGAAGTATTTACTGTTGGAATATATGGAAAATAGTAAGTTATGCATGATGCCATTTAGTTCAGCTCATTTTCAGAGGCGTTCTCGCAAGTTACCATAGAGTATGTTTGTATGCTTAACTAAGTGCATTAACATTTTGGTTTAGATCAGGAATACACCTTTGAACCAAACCTCGCTTATCACCTTTCACGCTGCCTTGGTTTGCATTGCAGAATAGTCTCAGAGGACAAAATTGCATCCCTTTCAAATTAAGTTAAACTGACATTGTACTTCAGAAGCATCTAAATCTTCAATGGCTGTTGACAGGACCAGCTTAGAGCCAGTCTGAGGTAAATCCCTTGAAACATGCATAAATACATAAACATGCAGATTTCAGGTCTTTAACCACAAACTGCTTTGTTGTAAGTTCACTCCTGCTGTACTACACTACTTGCTAATGCAGACACAACCTTTACACACCAGCAGCAACCCCGGTGTCCTCAGTGGAGCTGCTGGCAACGCCAGCACCCTGATGATAACGGACTGGGCAGATATTGAGGCAACAACTGTGTATAAGCTAGCCAGCCCTGGTAAATTGAAGAGAATCTCTTTTCCTCCCCAACCCTATCTCCCTGTGTCTTGGCTGTGGAGAAAGTGTCCCAATCAGTCCAGCAACTCAAAGAGAACAAGTCATCTTCTCCCCTACAGGCTGGTGTCTCAACTATCACGAGTGCCATATGGAGTCAGGGCAAAGGCAAAGGGAACCATGGGTGCATGTCATGTGCCACCCAGTGGTTCTATCTGCATGACCACTAGGAGGGCATGAGGAAGAGGGGTGATGCACCTACATGGGCTTCTAGGTTGGAGGTAGGTAAATTGTGAGGAAAAGCAGTGGCCAAAAAGCATACATCCAGGAAGGTTACTCCCCGAGAGGCAGCAGAAGGTCTGAGGACACTTCCACTTCTGATCCTGATGAAAGGACTTCTGGTTTGCAGTTACAGGAGTCAGGTAATGAATGATCTGACCAGCAATAGAGGAGCTCTGCCTCCAGCCAAGCAGAGGAAAGGGACGACTAGGTTTACTGGACTGTATGGAACAGATTGCCTGGCACATCAGACCCATGGAAGTATAATGCTTTGGTGGACACTGGTGCACAGTGCAACCTAATGCCATCAGGGTACATGGAGACAGAACCCATCTGGATTTCTGGAGTGACAGGGGATCCCAACTGGTGTCTTTGTTGGAGACTGAAGTGAGCCTAACTGGGAACAAGTGGCAGAAGCACCCCACTGTGGACCAGCCCAGATGCTCTGGGCATCCTTGGCATAAACTACCTCAGAAGAGGATACTTCAAGGACTCAAAAGGGTACCAGTGGGCCTTTGGTGTAGCCACCATGAATGCAGAGATGATTTAACAGCTGTTTACCTTGCCTGGCCTCTCAGATGATCATTCTGTTGTGGGGTTGCTGTGTGTCAAAGAACAGCAGGTGCCAACTGCTACCATGATGGTGCACTGGTGGCAATACTGCACCATCCAAGACCCCCTGGTTCCCATCCATGAGCTGATTCATTAACTGGAGAATGAAGAAGTCATCAGCAAGACTGATGACTTTAATAGTCCCATACAGCCAGTGCAAAAGTCTGATGGAGGGTGGAGACTAAGAGTAAATTATCGTGGCCTGAACAAAAACACTCTACCACTGAGTGCTGCTGTACCGAATACACTAGAACTCCAATACGAACTGGAGTCAAAGGCAGGCAGGTGATATGCCACAACTGATGTGTTTTTTTCTCTATTCCTTTGGCAGTAGACTGTAGACCACAGTTTGCTTCCACATGGAGGGATGTCCAATACCTGGAATTGGCTGCCCCATGAGTGGAAGCACAGCCCTACCATTTGCCATGGATTGATACAGACTGCACTGGAACAGGGTGAAGCCCCTCAACACTTGCAATATGTTGATGACATCATGATGTGGGACAACACAATAAGGGAAGTGTTTGAGAAAGAATTATTTGGATTAGTGTTTTCTCTAAAAGCTAATTTTGCCAAAACAAAACAAGGTTAAAGGACCTGCACAAGACATCTAGCTTTTGGAAATAAAATGGCATATAGATATCACCACATCCTAATGAATGTGATTAATACAGCAACAGCCATGTCCCCACCAGCTAACAGAAAGAAAACACAGGCATGGTGGGTTTCTGGGTAATGCATATCTTTGGTTACAGTCAGATTGGGAGTTCTCTCCACTGAGCGATACAAAATAAGTATTTCAACCAGGACCCTGAGGAACAACAAACCTTTAAAGAGATCAAACAGGAGATAGTTCGTGCAGTAGCCCTTAGGCCAGCTGGACAGGACCAGATGCAAGAAGCATGGTCTACACTGCAGCTAAGAAACATTGCTGCAACTAGAGCCTCTGGCAGAAAGCACCAGAAGAGACTCAACGTCAGCCTCTAGGGATTTGAAGCCGGGGTACAGAGGATCTGAGGCCCACTACACCCTAACTGAAAAAGAGATACTAGTAGGACACGAAGTGGTTCAAGCTGCTTCAGAAGTAGTTGGTACAGAAATACAGCTCTTCTTGGCATCACAAATGTCTGTGCTGTACTGGATGTTCAAAAGAAGCATCCACTCTACACATCATGCAACTGACACTACATGGAATAAGTGGGTAGCATTGATCATGCAATGGGCTCCAACGGAGAACCCCAGCTACCCAGGAATCCTGGTAGAGATCATGAACTGGCCAGCAGGCAGAGATTTCAGAGCATTGCCCAAGAAGGTTACTCACATCGAAAAGGTCCCAGTATATAATATGTTACCAGAAGGTGAGAAGCAATGTGCTCTGTTTACCAAGGAGTCCCGTCACATTGTGGGAATCCACTGGAAGTAGAAAGCTGCTGTATGGAGTCCCACACAAGTACAGAAACCAAAGGAAAAGACAAACCAAGTCCATTTTCAGAGGTGAAAGCTATCCAGTTGCTTTTAGATATCACTGAATGAGAAATGTGGCCAGAGCTCTCCCTCTGCACAGACTCATGGATCCAACTGGCAGCACAGGGGTAAACATATGTGGGCCGCTATGTTGTAGCAGGACATTGCTGCCTGAGTAGAGAACCTTGTTGTAAAGGTCTGTCACATAGGTGCTCATGTGCCTGAGAACCACACCATTGCTGAACATCAGAACAAGCAACAGGTAGACCAAGCTGCTAGAATTGAACTGGCTCATGTGAACCTGGACTAGGAATGTAAGGGTGAGCTACTCATAGCTTGGTGGACCCAAGAAAACATCAGGACGTCTAGGAAGAGACAAAACATACAGATGGTTTCATGATCAAGGGGTGGACTTGATTACACAGGTTATCTATGAATGCAAAATGTTACCATAAGCAAGCAAGCCAAACAGGCAACACCTCTCTGACACTGAGGACAGTGGCTGAGATACCAAAACAGGAAGGCCTGACAGATCAAGTATATCACACTACCATGAACATGCCAATGCAAACCACATATTTGCTGTGGTGGAGGTGACTACTGGGTGGTTAGAAACATACCCTGTAACCAATATCACCACCCAAAACACCTTGATCTTTGAAAAACAAGTTTTATGATGACATAACATCCCGAGAAAGAACTGAATCAGACAATGGGACTCATTTCTGAAACCACTTCATAGACATCCAGGCCAAGAAACACAGCATTGACTGGGTATATCACATCCCCTATCATGCACCAGCCGCCAGGAAGACTGAACGATGCAATGGACTGTTAAAGGCTACGCTGAGAGCAATGGGTACTGGGACATTGTTGTGGAGGCTCACAAAATCAAATTAGACAGGTGACAGATTCAAAAATAAACTTTATTTAAACCAAAATTGTTTAGCAGAAAACTAACTAGAAATGAGGCTTCAACACTCCAACATCAGTAAACCGCAGGTTCAGGATGGTGTACGAGGAATTACTACTGCACAGCCAGCTTTAGAAATGTGCACAATCACTCACCTATAAGATGAGGGCTCTCAGACTCAAGGAGTTTCCTTGGGCGGCATCCTGACCCAAGGGGACAGTCCCCGACTGCAGACCCACTGCTCCGAGGAGGACTGACTCAACTTGCCCTCCAGCAGGACTCTATTTATACCCTAGTCGAGTCTGATCTGTGGTCAATTCTAATTGGCTGAGGGCCTTAACTTTCTTACTCCTTGCCCAAGGTGTATATATGACCATAATTACTGGCCCAAGGTGTGTACATGACGGTCAGCACCCGCCACCGTAAAGGTGCGAAAAATAAGGGCACGAAAAGTAGGGACACAGTGGTCTTAATGCTCCCAGTCAGGGGGGTGCACCTGCCACAGACATTCACGCACTGTGATGCACATTTACTAGAAGCCGCATGTCTGGTAAACACTAGAGGATCTGCTAACACACCTGGTCCTGCCCAAACAAAACCCCTACATGCTGTGGAAGGAGATACAGCTCCTGTGGCACACAGAGGCAACTGGCTGAGAAAGCGTGGGTTATTCCTTCCTTGGGAAAAGGCAAAGCCATTCACAGGATCGATTTTGCTCAAGGACCCAGGTGCATTTGGTGGTTAATGCAGGAGGATGGGGAAATCTGATGCATACCTCCAGGACACCTAACCTTGGAGGAAAAATAACCCATGATTTAAGTTGTCACCATAGCTGTATTTAATTGAAAAGTACCACAGCAGGAGCCATCCAAACCAGTAAAAGATGAGCCTTGTAAGTAACCTGTTAAATGAGCCTGACCTGGCTTCTGCACCCAACAATTCAACACAACACACCATGTCTCCCCTCCCAAATCACCACTACAACAGACAGAGCCCAAGTCATGGACTTCTTTCTTCCCCATGCCACTGGCGTTGTGGGACAGTGGTGGCATGAGCAAGAGACTAATGACTACTTAGTTGCTGTCTGGGTTCAACCTACAATAGCTAATTTTTTTCAAGACAGAGTCAGATTCCCGATATCTTCATTCAAAGTTTTATCTGGACACGGGATGCTGGAATAATTTTTGTTTGTTCTGGAAATCATGATTTTGGCCAAAGTGAAAGTGGCATGCATTTATATACCTGTTATTTTGTGTATTTACCCTTTAGTGCTAACTTACTATAAAATATAACATATATACACATGCATACATAATTTTCATGTAATCAAACAATTGTTGGTTCTTATAGCTCACATCTCCCTGCTGAGTTTAACAAATGAGAAAAAAAGCAGATATAAAAATCTGTATACAGATGAATACAGCTTAATCTTAAACTCCCTTGTAAACACCTGTTGCTAAAAAATGTCCACCCTTTCAGCAATTATAAGATTACCAGGGAGCAAATAAACATCTAAATACTCTTTAATTCATTTCACTTCCCACTGAAAGTCTCTGGGACATATAATTCCTTCTCACTTTGTCATCTTCTTTTCTACCCCCTTCTGTCTCTTCCAAATTATTTCTATCCTGCACTTATGCCTCAAAACACTGTCCTGGTTTCAGCAGGGATAGAGTTAATTTCTTTTCTAGTAGCTGGTACAGTGTTTTGGATTTAGGATGAGAACAAAGTTGATAACGCACCGATGTTTTAGTTGTTGCTAGGTAATGCTTACACTAGCCAAGGACTTTTCAGCTTCCCATGTTCTACCGACTGAGAAGGCTGAAGGTGCACAAGAAGCCGGGAGGGGGCACAGCCAAACTGGCCAAAGGGACATTCCATACCATGTGACGTCATGCTCAGTACATAAACTGGGGAAAGCTGGCCGGGGGGGCCGCTGCTCGGGGAGTGAGCGAGCGGCTGCGTGGTGCTTAGTTGCCGACTGAAGTTAAACCACGACAGTCCTTCTTGGCACCCAACGTGGGGCACGAAGGGTTTGAGATAATAACAGGTTAACCGGAGTGTATTAAGGAACTTATATCTGTTAAGAGTTGTGGGTCACAATGTTGGTTTCTCTGTTCTCGATATTGATTTGTATAATCTGCATCGCGCTCTTTTTCCTGCTGTACATGTTAAAGATTGGTGTTGGGTTTTGCAGTTTGCTGTGGTCTGCAGTGAATAGTAATGTCTCGCTTGTGAGGTTTGTTTTTAGAACATTGACCTTGACGTTAGTGTGGTATGTAAACTTCGCAATGAAGCCGTTACTGTACCACGGAGATCATTTTGTGGAGACAACTAGCAATTGCAGTAACTTTTCTGAGAGTTTTTTTACGGAGGAAATACAGAATGGCAGTGTCACTACCTTATTCTATAATGTTTCCTCCTTCATTACAGTAATTTTTCAGTATTTTGAACATCCTTGGGCAGTTAAGATACTTCTATTAATACTTCTTGGGAATACTGTTTCGGTTTTGTCTAAAGTTGGTAAGCAATTTAAGAATATCATCCAGAGATCTGCCCCAAAGTCGAATAGTTATGAGTGGCAGGGTGTGTGGGACAAGATGGGCAAGTACCTAGGCCAATGGGCACCCCCAGTGTTTTGGAACTTCACCCCTGAGCAAGTGCGGAATCCTGAAGAGTTAGTAGAATATTTGGAAAAAGTATGCTGTCACCCTGGCAACTCCAGAGAGATGCAGTTCATTGCAACGTGCTGGGGCCTGGCCCATGCCTACCGAGCCCTGTTCAACACTATTCAGTGCCCTCAAAGGGAAGGGAAGGTCTCTGGCTCTGACAGTAAAACGACACGCACTGCGGCCACTCAGACCCGGGCAACAGGCCCTGCGGCCACTCCAACCCCGGCGACAGGCCCCGCGCCCACTCCAACCCCGGCGACAGGCCCTGTGGCCACTCAGACACCGGCAACAGGCCCTGCGGCCACTCAAACCCGGGCAACACGCACTACGGCCACTCCAATCCCGGCGACATGCACTGCGGCCACTCAGACCCCGGCGACATGCACTGCGGCCACTCAGACCCTGGCGACATGCACTGCGGCCACTCCAATCCCGGCGACATGCACTGCAGCCACTCAGACCCCGGCGACATGCACTGCGGCCACTCAGACCCCAGCGACATGCACTGTGGCCACTCCAACCCCGGCAACAGGCCCTGCGGCCACTCAGACTCCAGTGACATGCACTTGCACTGCAGTCACTCAGACCCTGGCAACAGGCCCTGTGGCTACTCGGACTCCGGTGACATGCACTTGCACTGCGGCCACTCCAACCCCGGCGACATGCACTGCGACCACTCCAACCCCGGCAACAGGCCCTGTGGCTGAACCAAAGAACCAGCCTGTGCCGGTATCAGTCGCCCCTGGACACAAGAAGAAATTTTGGAAGCGGAAGTCGGCTCGTTTAGTAAGGGAGGAAGAAGCTTCTTCTAAAAGGGAACCGGAGGAAGAACTGTACGAATACCCTGGAGAAGGGCCATCACGAGAACGGGAGGAGGAGAGCCGGCCGCTGATCGGGGAGGAGGAAGAGGAAGAACTCATAAACGAGGCAGTGACCACCCGATCTCTATCCCTGAGTGAGCTGCGAGATATACGAAAAGATTTCAGCCGTCGTCCAGGTGAGCATATTGTCACCTGGCTGCTCCGATGCTGGGATAATGGGGCCAGTAGCCTGGAATTAGAGGGTAGGGAAGCCAAGCAGCTGGGATCCCTTTCTAGGGAAGGGGGCATTGATAAAGCAATTGGAAAAGGGACACGTATCCTCAGCCTTTGGAGGCGACTCTTGTCAAGCGTGAAGGAAAGGTATCCCTTTAAGGAAGATGTCATATGTCGCCCAAGCAAGTGGGCCACCATGGAGAAGGGTATCCAGTTTCTGAGAGAATTAGCTGTGCTGGAGGTGATTTATGATGACCTGAACAATGAACAGCTATCCAAAGATCCAGACGAAGTCAAGTGCACACGACCCATGTGGCGGAAGTTTATAAGGAGCTCACCATCGTCATACGCCAATTCATTGGCAGTGATAACCTGGAAAGATGGAGAGGAACAAACAGTGGATGAATTGGCTAGTCAACTCCGGCAATACGAGGAAAGTCTTTCTTCCTCCATCGTCTCGGCTGTGGAGAAACTGTCCGAAAACCTGTCCCGGGAGATCCAGCAACTCAGAGAGGATAGGTCCTACTCCTCACCTGTACGGACCAGTATCTCGGCTATTAGAAGTAAGCGTTCTTTTGCTCAAGAGAGAGAATATAAAGGGTACACACCACGGGGCACCCTATGGTTTTACCTGTGTGACCATGGAGAGGACATGAGGAAGTGGGATGGGAAACCTACCGCAGCCCTAGGGGCACGGGTACGCGAATTGCAAGGGAAAACAATCACAGAAAGAGGTCCTTCCAGGAAAATTGCTGCTCCAGTTTCCAGCAGGCAGTTCCCCAGAGAGAGTAGAAGGGCTGATCTTACTCTTGATCTTAATGAAGAAACTTCTGACCCGTACGTACAAGAAATGAGAAATGAGTACTGTGATGAGGATTAGAGGGGCCCTGCCTCCAGCCAGGGGGAGGAAAGGGACAACCGGGTTTACTGGACTGTGTGGATTCGGTGGCCTGGCACATCAGACCCACAGGAGTATAAGGCTCTGGTAGACACCGGTGCACAGTGTACCCTAATGCCATCAAGCTATATAGGGGCAGAACCCATCTGTATTTCTGGAATGACAGGGAGATCCCAACAGGTAACTGTATTGGAAGCCGAAGTGAGTTTAACTGGGAATGGGTGGCAGAAGCACCCCATTGTGACTGGCCCAGAGGCTCCGTGCATCCTTGGCATAGACTACCTCAGGAGAGGGTATTTCAAGGATGCAAAAGGGTACCGGTGGGCTTTTGGTATAGCTGCCTTGGAGATGGAGGAAATTAACCAGCTGTCCACCTTGCCTGGTCTTTCGGAGGACCCCTCTGTTGTGGGGTTGCTGAAGGTCGAAGACCAACAAGTGCCAATTGCTACTACCACAGTGCACCGGCGGCAATATCGCACCAACCGAGACTCCCTGATTCCCATCCATAAGCTGATTTGTCGACTGGAGAGCCAAGGAATGATCAGCAAGACCCGCTCACCCTTTAACAGTCCCATATGGCCAGTGCGGAAGTCTAATGGAGAGTGGAGACTGACAGTAGACTATTGTGGCCTAAATGAAGTCACGCCACCGCTGAGTGCTGCTGTGCCAGACATGCTAGAACTTCAATACGAATTGGAGTCAAAGGCAGCCAAGTGGTATGCCACAATTGGTATCGCTAATGCGTTTTTCTCAATCCCTTTGGCAGCAGAGTGCAGGCCACAGTTTGCTTTCACTTGGAGGGGTGTTCAGTACACCTGGAACCGACTGCCCCAGGGCTGGAAACACAGCCCCACCATTTGCCATGGACTGATCCAGACTGCACTGGCACAGGGTGAGGCTCCAGAACACCTGCAATACATTGATGACATCATCGTGTGGGGCAACACAGCAGGAGAAGTTTTTGAAAAAGGGAAGGAAATAGTCCAAATCCTGCTGAAGGCCGGTTTTGCCATAAAACAAAGTAAGGTCAAGGGACCTGCACAGGAGATCCAATTTTTAGGAATAAAATGGCAAGATGGACGTCGTCAGATCCCAATGGATGTGACCAACAGAATAACAGCCATGTCTCCACCAACTAGCCAAAAGGAAACACAAGCTTTCTTAGGTGTCGTGGGTTTTTGGAGAATGCACATTCCAAATTACAGTCTGATTGTAAACCCTCTCTATCAAGTGACCCGGAAGAAGAACGATTTCAAATGGGGCCCTGAGCAACGACAAGCTTTTGAACAAATTAAAGAGGAGATAGTTCATGCAGTAGCCCTTGGGCCAGCCTGGGCAGGACAAGATGTAAAAAATGTGCTCTATACCGCAGCCGGGGAGAATGGCCCTACCTGGAGCCTCTGGCAGAAAGCACCAGGGGAGACTGGAGGTCGACCCCTAGGGTTTTGGAGTCGGGGATACAGAGGATCCGAGGCCCGCTATACTCCAACTGAAACAGAGATATTAGCAGCATATGAAGGGGTTCGAGCTGCTTCGGAAGTGATCGGCACTGAAGCACAGCTCCTCCTGGCACCCCGACTGCCGGTGCTAGGCTGGATGTTCAGAGGGAGGGTCCCCTGTACACATCATGCAACTGATGCTACATGGAGTAAGTGGGTCGCACTGATCACACAACAGGCTCGAATAGGAAACCCCAGTCGCCCAGGAATCCTGGAAGTGATCATGGATTGGCCAGAGGGCAAAGATTTTGGAATATTGCCAGAGGAGGAGGTAACGCGTGCTGAAGAGGCCCCAATGTATAATGAACTACTAGGAAATGAGAAGCAATATGCTCTGTTCACTGATGGGTCCTGTCATCTTGTGGGAAAACATCGGAGGTGGAAAGCTGCTGTATGGAGTCCTATGCGACAAGTTGTAGAAACGGCTGAAGGAGAAGGTGAATCAAGCCAATTTGCAGAAGTAAAGGCCATCCAGCTGGCTTTAGACATTGCTGACCGAGAAAAGTGGCCAGTGCTCTATCTCTATACTGACTCATGGATGGTGGCAAATGCCCTGTGGGGGTGGTTGCAGCAATGGAAGCAGAGCAACTGGCAGCGCAGAGGCAAACCCATCTGGGCTGCCGCATTGTGGCAAGATACTGCTGCCCGGGTGGAGAACCTGGTTGTAAAAGTCCGTCACGTAGATGCTCACGTACCCAAGAGTCGGGCCACTGAAGAACATCAAAACAACCAGCAGGTGGATCAGGCTGCTAAGGTTGAAGTGGCTCAGGTGGATCTGGACTGGCAACATAAGGGTGAATTATTTCTAGCTCGGTGGGCCCATGACACCTCAGGCCACCAAGGAAGAGATGCAACATACAGATGGGCTCGTGATCGAGGGGTGGACTTGACCATGGACACTATAGCCCAGGTTATCCATGAATGCGAAACATGCGCTGCAATCAAGCAAGCCAAGCAGTTAAAGCCCCTCTGGTATGGAGGACGATGGTTGACATATCAATATGGGGAGGCCTGGCAGATCGATTATATCACACTCCCACAAACCCGCCAAGGCAAGCGCCACGTGCTTACAATGGTGGAGGCAACCACCGGATGGCTGGAAACATATCCCGTGCCCCATGCCACCGCCCGGAACACTATCCTGGGCCTTGAAAAGCAAGTCCTATGGCGACATGACACCCCAGAAAGAATTGAGTCAGACAACGGGACTCATTTCCGAAACAACCTCATAGACATCTGGGCCAAAGAGCACAGCATTGAGTGGGTGTATCACATCCCCTGTCATGCACCAGCCTCGGGGAAAATTGAACGATACACTGGACTGTTAAAGACTACACTGAGAGCAATGGGTGGCGGGACGTTCAAACATTGGGATACGCATTTAGCAAAGGCCACCTGGTTAGTCAACACTAGGGGATCTGCCAATCGAGCAGGCCCTGCCCAGTCAGAACTTTTACGTACTGTAGATGGGAATAAAGTTCCTGTAGTGCACATAAAAATATGCTAGGGAAGACAGTCTGGGTTATTCCTGCCTCAGGCAGAGGCAGACCCATCCATGGGATTGCTTTTGCTCAAGGACCTGGGTGCACTTGGTGGATAATGCGGGAGGATGGGGAAGTCAGATGTGTACCTCAAGGGGATTTGATTTTGGGTGAGAATAGCCAATGATCTGAATTATGTGATGTTAAGTACTAATTATAGTTATAATAGTTATACTAATAATACACAGATATACTAATAATACTAATAATATTATATGCCATACTAATGATATTACAATAAGAATCACCCAGACTAATGAGGAATAACTTCAGTGAAACCAAGCAAAGCACAGTGATGATGGTACCAGAACTGACTTCAACATGGAACAATCCAACACCTCATACCATCTCCATTTTTCCTGCCCTGAAAGATTATTATGACAGATGGAGCCTGAAATCATGGACTAAATGAACTCACCGAACATTTTAGAGGGATGGCCCACAGACGAAGGGAATGATATCTGTGTGTGTGTGTATATATATATATATATAAAGGGGTGGTGATTAATGAAAATGTACTGGAAAATATGAGACTTGAGCATGACGCAGATGGTATAGAATAAGGGGTGGATATTGTCCTGGTTTCGGCAGGGATAGAGTTAATTTCTTTTCTAGTAGCTGGTACAGTGTTTTGGATTTAGGATGAGAACAAAGTTGATAACGCACCAATGTTTTAGTTGTTGCTAGGTAGTGCTGACACTAGCCAAGGACTTTTCAGCTTCCCATGTTCTACCGACTGAGAAGGCTGGAGGTGCACAAGAAGCTGGGAGGGGGCACAGCCAAACTGGCCAAAGGGACATTCCATACCATGTGACATCATGCTCAGTACATAAACTGGGGAAAGCTGGCCGGGGGGGCCGCTGCTCGGGGAGTGAGCGAGCGGCTGCGTGGTGCTTAGTTGCCGACTGAAGTTAAACCACGACAAACACAAGCTGTTTATTCAAAACTTGACTGAAGTTATAACAGTTATTCCTGTAAACCCCCATCAAACAACCCTGTAATTAACCATCTGCTTCCTTGAGGGCTGGTGTCACTCAGCATAAATCAGAGAATATGTTTTCTTCTTATTAAAGTAAACATTTATTTTTTCTCTTTATGAAAGAAGACACTTGGGATTTTTTCCAAGATAATGCAGTACACAGACTAAGGACACTGAAGGTACCATATTTTCATTCTCATAGCTGAACATCCCCCAGCAATTTTTGTTTAGCTACACTAATATTTAAAGATCTGTTTTTTAATAAGTACACATTCCTGTGATAATATAGCTGGTTAGGAGATTGAAAGTTTCATGCCATAGGACAGTAAACATTTGGAGATTGTTCCACTTTGGCTCAGAACAAAAGCTGAAATATTTTTCCCCCACAGGGAAGATTTTTTCTCCCCTCTCCCCACAAAGCTTTTGCCTTGACTCCTGAAGACTGTCCCATCTTCTGCAAGGATGAAAGCTTGAAAGCTCTTCCGGGGTTGAGGATAGTTAGCATGGCCTGGACCACAAGCACTGAAGGGGCCACTGGATTTATCAGCACCCCTCCAAGCTGACTGGGAGAAAATTAGGTAGGTTTCCTATAAACAGTTCTCTTTCCTTCAAGCAGTTCGTACTTTATTCCCTCAGGAGCTCTGCTGACTTTTGCTGTGTAATTGATTCTGACTTGAATAGAGCACACAGACATATACAAACTAAACTTTAGCCAAATTCAAGTAGACTGATCCA
Source organism: Aptenodytes patagonicus (assembly GCF_965638725.1). NCBI lineage: Eukaryota > Metazoa > Chordata > Aves > Sphenisciformes > Spheniscidae > Aptenodytes > Aptenodytes patagonicus. Next base: position 117,597,085 of record NC_134949.1, on the reverse strand, counting down.
TTATCCCGGAGATGCAGCAGTAGTAGCAGGACCACATATGGTAAGATTTTTCCAAAGAATATATGGAGTTTTAATGATAACTCAAGTAATGCAAAAAGTGTAACGCATAAAATTCAAAATAATATTGTAAAACCACAACAAACTAATACCAAGGGAATCCTAAAAGAGCCTGGGTCAAATAAGAATGGATGACCCCTTCATATTCTCCCATGGTAACGTCCTGCATACTTAATCGGCTAGTCTTTAATAGCACACTGATGTTCTATTTCAATAGTAAGGAGAAATCAAGTGATACTTGGGAGTCTCACCCTAAACTTCAGTTACCCACATCACATATCCATCTCACAGTTGTCCGGGTGAGGACACACCTCAAAGCACAAGTTTGTCACAGACTGAAGTGTCCCAAGTGCACTGGCAGAAATATATGGGAAAATAAGTAATTCCACCCATGAAGGTTATAAGTCATGAATATAACCAAGTCATAGGCCTGAGACACCTAACAATGCTTACTCAGCAACATGTCTTTCAGCACAGCCTGGTGTTATCTCTATTTACATAGTTTTGCCTCAAGGAAGAAACTTCCAGCATTTTTTAGAATTTTCACTCCTGAGAAGAACATACCCCTTAAAAAGAGGCATGTCAACAGACTAAGAAGATAATGCACACAAAACTGCATATTTTCTTTTCAGTGCAGGATTTGGAGCTTCATAGTTCTATGAAAGGGATTGTATGACATGGTAGCTGCAAGAGGAAGTAACATCATTTGATGACCTGGAAAATCCCTTCCTACCATGTAATCCCAGCCCAATTAAACTTCAAATTAGTAGGCAGCTCTCAGAGTAGACATGGTAATATGCAAACACTAGCGTGGATACTAAATATCCAGTATTGTCTCAAAATACAGATGTTTGGGTTTTGTCATTGAATAAATGATAAAAATAAGCAACAACAAATTGAACAAATAAGTATCCCTAATTTTTACATTAACCTTTAAGAACAAATTCAGTAATACATATGATTTACATTCTAAAAAATCATCTAGCAGCAGGAATGGACATACTCATGTCCTGCAACAGATTCATTTGACTTGCTTTCCCTGTTATACCATGGAGTTTACGCAAAGTTACACCAAACTGCCATTTACAGCGCCTGACACAACTCCCATTCATACACACATTTCATAGCAATGCTAATAAATCCACATTTGAGAACTGCCTTAAATGATCAAAATTCTGTAGCTACAGAACTAAATAATAGTCACACACTGGCTACTAAACACAAGTTACTGTTTTCTGTGCAGAGATTGGAAACAGCGGGGCAGGCAGAGATGTAAAGCAGATTGCAAAGTATCTTATAATCCTTATTCATGTAACAAAGGTTACTCAGCAATCTCTGTTTATAATAAAGTAACTCCTCATTCTCAATTTCATGTTTATTTTGCCAGATGATTAGAAAACATTCAATGCAGGTAATTCAACTTTGCTTTCCAGAATTTTGAATTCTCACCATAGCCTTCATCAGCCCTCTTTAGTTAGAAAAATCACATCGGTTATCAACTTGTGATTTTGCAGGAAATAACACAGTATGGAGCACAGAACATTTCAGTCTAATAATTCACTCTTAAATTACCATGTTTTACTAAACAAAGAGGTATTTACAGTAATGTTCTATTTATCGGCTATAATCAAGAAAGCAAAAAATAAAACAGATCGTTAAAACAAGCATTCCTGGGGCAAGAAATTAACAAAAGATCTTGTAATTCTTTTGAAGAAATAACTCTTCTTCTACTATCAACAGATATATTAACATATATTCAACTTCATCCCAAGTAATTACAACATAATCAACAAAACTACTTGCATACTTAAATCAGACCTGCATATGTAGTTATATAATTAGTTATATAAATAACTAAAGCAAGTCTTTGTTAAAATTCAAATATCTATTTCTGGCTTTAGTTATTTTTTTACCATGGTTCTACTTTTATTTAATCACTCAAAAAAAAAATGGTTTCCCCAGAGACTGGTTTTCCTACCCTAACACCAATCACTGAAGACCTGAGCAGCTGTACATACTTCTCCACAAACCCTTCCCTCTCTCCATCACAGCAGAGCATAAGGCACTATTTGTGACAAGCCCAGATCTTTCCACCTGCTGAAAAGTTTTAGAGGAATCACCCTCCTTGGCCAGTTTAGCTGGACCTCAAAGGCTGTTGCACAACAAAAAGCCTCTGCAATTTTGCTGCCTGTTTAACAGCTGAATACATTTAAGTCACTCTGGAGAAAGAGTGAAGAGACACTGTTCTGAAAATAAAGTGCACCTGTTAAGAGTGCCCCCACAGGGTAAGTTTGCTCTTATCCACACAGGGAGTTGTGGATTTCCTAACAACCTGACCATTACATTGCCTGGAGCAGCCACTAGTGGTGTCTCAACAACAGTATTCCTATTGCAGCTACCACTTATCAACTGTCATAACAGCAACAGGTGGAGCAAAGAAAAACAGCAGGGGTCCATTGTAGGCTGTAAGAGTTTCTTAAAAGAAGTGCAAACATTATCAAAGTAATTAAAAATACTCTCAATTAAGGAAAATATATTTTCCATATATTATGAAGGAATATTCTACTTAGGTTTTTGTATTAATGACTCTTATGGGTCTAATTCAAGAGGTGATGTTTATTTTACGGGCCTATGGTACAAATATTAATATTTATACATCACAAAAGACCACTACTAGACATGTAATATATATCTTCAGTAAATCAAAGCAACTGTAGAACTATTCTGTTTTCAAACCTAATACATATTTTTATAAAGCATTAGAGTAATCACAATTAACATCTATTCAACTACAAGACCAATACATCGTACCACGTGCATAATCTCTGGATTAAGGATCAGCAGTCCAGAGAGTAATTACTTTATAACCTGAGGCAAATAAAGGTCAGCAGAGAATAACTTCACTCATGAAGAGCTTGTGACCATAGTTGGAGCTCTAGTTCCAACTTACAAATTTGTAAGTTTCCAACTTACAAATATCTAAGTAATAATCAACTGGGTTTAACAAATTTTATTTTTTACTAATTGTAAACCATATCTATTCTAGAAAAGACTTTCACTGTGGATGGATTTCAAAAGGAGGAATTCTCAAGAGGGAGAGGAAGATTACAACCCACAATTAAGAGAGGCAATGGAGCTAAACAGTTGAAAGTAAGTGGTGTGAGGCATGTAAGAAAGACCTCAGTAAATGATAAAACAAGGCAAAAGTCTGCCTTCCTCAAACTTATGTAAACAAGTGCCCACAGTCTGGGAAAAAAGCAGAAGGAACTAGAGCTCCAACTATGGTCACAAAATTCTGACTGGGAATAACTGAGATTTGTTGGGAGAGTTTGCATGACTAGAAAGCTGTAATGGACAGACTCCGGCTCTTCAGGAGGGAAAGGCTAGGAAGACCAAGGAAGGGAGTTGCCCTCTGTGCAAAATAGCAGCTCAGATTCAGGGAGCTTTTCTATAGGATAGGAAACAATCTTGTTGAGAGCTCATGGGTTAGGATCAGGTAAGAGGCCAGTAAGGGTGACATACTGGTGGGAATCTGTTACAGACTACCTGATCAAGGTGAGGAAGTTAATGAAAACTGTAAAGAACTTGAGGAAGCCTCTGTATCACAGACCCTCATTCACATGGGCAGCTTTGACTTCCCCATCATCTGCTGGGAATGCGACATGACAGGCCACAAGAAATCACAAAGATTTCTGGAGGATGTCAGGGGATAATTGTCATATCCCAGGGATATATGTACTGGATGAAACAGCCAAGGATGATACACACCTGGATCTACTACTCACTAAACAAGAAAGAAACTAGTAGGGGATGTGGTAATCAGTGGTAATCTCGTTAGTCCCTTAGCAACTATCCTCATAACTGAAGGCACGTAGCAGAGCACAGAACCTCGACTTCAAGAGAGCAGTTATCACTTTATTCAGAGAGTTGGTAAATGGGATCCCATGGGCAGCTTTGAACAGCAAAGGAACTCAAGCAAGTTGTCTGGTCTTTAAAGACCTCCAAGCAAAGGAACAGTTCAACCTCATGCTGGAGAAAACAAGCAGACATATCAGAAGACTAGTATGGCTAAAGCAGGGAACTCATGACAGACATCTAGTGCAAAAAGGCAACTACACAGAAGCAATTCAGAAATACTGCTCAGGAATTTAGTGATCCTGTTAGCAGAACTAAAGCTCTTCTGCAGCTGAGACTCGCAATGGACCTTAAGGGCAACAAGAAGAGCATCTACGCTATGCAAGTACTAAAAGGCTGAGCAAGGAAAGTGTGGGCTCATTACTGCACGGGGCAAGTGATTTAACAGCAGATAGATTGAGGATTAGGTACCCGATGTTTTCTTTTCCTCAGTCCTCAACAACAAGGTCTCCCAGACCTCTGTGTTTATTGAAAGTTCAGGGAAGGAAAGTACCAGCAGTGGATGGGGATTGAGTTGTGGATCACTTGAGAAAGTTTGACTTATACCAATCTGTGAGATCAGATGCGCAGCATTCAAGGGTGCTAGAGAAATCACCATTGTCCTCTCAAGGTGACTCTGTCATCTTTCAAAGGCTGTGGAGATCAGGGAAGATCCTGATCTAGCGATATAAAGCCAGGTGATCCAGTGATACAAATAATTCAACTTCAAAACTGTAGCATTTGATTCAGTGATGGCAAAGCCTATGTAATCACCGAAGGAAGACTGACATTTTGCAGATATTGGAATACAAGAGCATGTAAGACTGACTAAACTAGTGAAACAACCATTAGCTGTAGGAATTGGCTCTTCTGCTTACCATACCCATAACTGAGAAAATAAAGACAATAAAACAAATGTTAAGACAGCATTTTCAAATCCCTAAAGCATTTAATGAAGTTTTTTACAATCCAAACCAAAAACTCTGAGTCTTGAACTGGTCTTCCGCATCTAATTCACTATTAACTTCCAATTTCAATTTAACACAAGCAACCTGTGTATCAATAATACAAAGAAAAATGGAAGTGACAAACTGTTATTAATATGATGTACAGGCCTAAAACAATAATGACATTAATCCAGTCTCTTCTACAGACCATACATTACCAAATTCACAGCTGAAGAATCTCATATGGTTTCTATAAACTAAATGCTAATCTTCAGAATAAGATGCTAAAGTTACATGTAAGTGTGCATGTAACTTTACAGTATTCTCATTTCAGAGCCTGAATTAATAAATGTAATTTTAAAGGGAAATTATTGGTAGGGATTCTTTCAGTACTATCTTGCAAATGAAGGTTTAAGATAAATTTTCTCTAACTGCAAAGAAGCAGAAGCTGACTGTAAAACATCTCACTGTAGGGTATTTAAACATTTCAAACAAGAAAGTTTCTCTATTTCCCAGAGCTAAATGTAGAAGGCTGACTTTTAGAAAGGTTAATAACACCCAATGGCATGCCCTCATCCTTATGTATAAAATATGAGGATGACCAGTTGTGATGGAAAGAACAAACATCAGCAGCCATCCTTTAAGGACACAGACCCTTCAGGACTCTGCTCTTCCATTACTGTGATGAAATCAGCTTTTAAATCTGTCTCAAAGGAAAGCTGACAACATGCACATGTGCCAATGTATGCTACAAATCCTGGCAAAGGCACTGAGTGTTAAGGGAAGCTGCTAACAAATTAATATCTTTTGATAACTGTAGGTTTTTGAGATGATGGAGCTTGTACTTTCCTGCACTAATCACCTTAAGGTCTCAAGACACTTACATCCTTAAGCTCACGTTCTCTCAAGAATTATTCTTCCACTAGCTTACCTCCTTCTACATCTCTCCTGAAATCTTTAAGTAAATGAGTTTTTATGGTTTTCAAATTAAAGCATCACATTTTATCACAAATTACAGCCCACAGTAGTTGATTATATAACTGTAGAAGAGGCACCAGAGATTTCACCAAGTTTGCTTCCAACTTCACAATCCTCATTTAGTCTTCTACTCTGCTAAACAAGGGAGTGGAGATAAATTGAGGGAACCAAAAACTGCAGAAGCTAGCACTTCATTCATACTCCATCTGTTTTAATCAATTTTACAACACATAACAGTCTAAATGATAGCAAAAGTACAAATCATTAGATGAGTTATTAGCCATATAGATTCCACAAAACTGTCTTACTTATACTCTAGTGTGGTTAATCAAAACACCTATAGCTTATATTTCTTATATATAACTAGCAACTGTAATACAAGTAGCAATAATTACTCCCAAAACAGCATGGGGTTTTTTTCCCCTAAAAATTTTCTGAATTCCAGACTTAGTCAAAATGCTTGTCTAAAGCAAGGGTAGTCCTGACCTAACATTTGAAAATGACTCAGTGTCTTCGTATCACCGACAGGACACACACCACATATTTCAGAGAACTGAGGGGTAACAGTGTCTTTGAACTGGTTCCCAGGCAGAAGACTGGTTACCCAAGGATCCTTCCACACTATCGCAGGACATGGCTGGGCCTGACACTGGTGACAGGTTTGTATAAAAGAGTTTATAGCCAAGGGTGGCAATATATTCCACCCACAACTGAAAAACAGCAAACAAATCCTTCTTTTCTACTTCTGCATTAAACTTGGCCTTATCTTATCAAAGGAAAAGGAGAAATACTAAACAAAATGTAATACAAACAAGTTCTGAATTTTTGGGGGTTATTTTTCCTCCTCTAGTGGCTATATATGCAACACTATAGCCTACCTCAAATTGCTTTAGTTCTCATGATTATGTCCTTCTTTAAACTGCAGAACAGGGACTCTCACATTCAAAGCTTAGCTACTCACTAAACAGAAGTGCTTATGCACCTTAGCTGTCTCCCTTCCACAAGTTTCCTTTCCAAAAACCTGGAGTAGGACTACCAACTCAGAGCATCTCTCTCCCATGTCTTCTATGAAATGATAAGCTGAAATAAAATGAATGCTGCAATGCTCGTGTCTGTATCTTTCTAATTAGGTGTCATAATTCTTCCCACATCGACCTTTGCTCCTGCCACTTTCTGATGTGCACCTTTTTCTTATTTTTGAAAGCTGTCCCTCTACCACTATTGTCAATATTGGAGAAATGAAGAGCACTGTGAAATAAATAAAAAATTAACACCGTGACTCTCATTACACTATATTTTAAAGTTCTGTTATTAAAAGAACTAGTTAAGTGCAGTCTTAAAAGTCTGTAGCATCTTGTTAAGTATTTTGAAAAGACAAAATGCCTTTGTAGTTGTAGTACACAGTAACAAATTGGAATATCTCAGTTCTTGGGGGGAGACGTACTTTTTGTTTTTTTAGTGTGATTTGACTTTAGGTGGTTCCATTTTCTTAGGTGGCATGGTACTTCATAATCTCCAGAAAGTGTTGAGCAGACACTTTGTAAAAAGCAGAACCACCACAATTTTTTAATAAGTATCTAGATCTGAAAATGTAGACCATGGTCATTATTGCTGGCACTGCTATCAACATGCTTTGACAGTTTCTTGCCCATTTTTTAAACTCGTTTCCTCACTTTCCCATTTGTAAAATTAGTCTCATGGAATTTAGTTTCTTCATATGGTGGTGTGAAAATTAATTAGTGTTTGACAAGCATAGTTAGTTATTTTTGTTGTGCTCCTTAACAGCCTGGTGTGCAGAAGAACCTATCAAGAATCAGTATTTGCTGGCCATTACAAGCTATTTACCACAGAAAAACTGTATTATTGGCAAGCACAGATGTCACTGTGAGGCACACGTGATACGAAAAATTTAGTGGCAGTCATTACAGCTGTCATATGACACAAAATATCTTCCAATCAATTCATTAAATGACACAAAACTACTCTGAAATATTGTGGGCTTACCAAACAAATTTGGTCAGTCAAATCTCAATTCTGCAATAAGTTTTATGCAGAGAAATCCTTGTGGTCGTGTAGAATTTACTGCAAGACAGCGATGGAGGTAAGTATCCTTAAGTACAAATTCCTCATTTTAAATTTCATGCAAGAAATGCTTACATTTCTCACAACATATCTGTGCATCTTCATTTTTGCAGTTAGTCATTTTACTGCAATCCATCATTGTGCCTTGCCACAATGCAGAAGCCCACCTACAGAAGTGAAAGCCTTGTATTTCAGCTCTCAGCTCAACTGATTCCCCAGTCCAACAGCTATTTGGGTTTTGCACATAGGATCCTCAAGAAGTTGTAGTTTTCAAATTGAACATACTTGTTCTATGTACTAATACTGTGGTTTATATAGTTCAAAGATGTTGCAGAGTCAGGTTTTTGAGGTGTGTGGGTTTTCCCTCAGTCATACAACTTTCATTTAGTGGGGTCAAATGCGTTGCCAGATTAAGCAAAAGTTTAGCCTTCAAAATGAATGCAGAGTAGAGTTTTTTGTTGCTGAAGCCTCCCAAAAGGGCAATCTCAGGCAGAATATCACATCTCCATTTTCTGTTTCTGTTTTCTTCAAAAAGCATCATACCACTGTCCTTGAGTCAGACATCTGCATTCAAAATATACAAATGAGCACAGCACTTCTGGTTCCCACTGCAGACACTGCAAATGGCCAATCCAGGATTGGGTGCAAAACACCCCAGGCATCTCTGTAGCAGGATCTTGCTTCTCTGGAAGACCATGGTACTTGTTGCTTGGGCTGCAAGGTCATCACGTGAGGAAGGCAAGGTCTTAAGGAAGAAGAGTTGCAGGTAGGACCTTGAGGTCTGAGATACAGCTGCTCCAGCAACTTCCAAATATCCATCCTTTTCACTACAGAACCATAAACCCTCTTTTTCCTTGCAAAGGTGGAAAACTAATCATTTACCAATGCAGACATATTGTCTGCTTCAGTAGAGGTACACCATTACCTGTTTTGGGGTTTTTTTGTTTGTTTATCTTTAAGACTAAGATTAAAGCTATTTAAACTGATGAATTAATCTTTTTTCTTCTATGACTGAAAATAGGAACTGCACATGTAATCCCTTTCCAGTCTCATTTCTAACCTATGACCTTTTCCCAATTAGTGTTTCAATTAAATATGATGTACTTAAGTTGGGCATTCAAATAAATGTAATGTAATGAAATGCTGGGTTACTCATTATGTTAACCTCATTAGCATGAGATTAATGTAGTGATAAATAGATTGAACTGTCTTTAACTGATGACAGACTGAAAATGGAGCATTAAGGAACTCCCATCACTAATTTAAAAAATAAACCCATTTCAGTTTTCTAATGCATTTAATGTGATACGAAAGCTGTATCTAGACTTCAGTTAAACCAAACTGCATTTCTCTTAGCTCATTTTAAATACAATTATACGTTTTCTTATTATCAAGCGAATGCTGTTACATTTACCTCTTATCTATAGTCATTAATCTCTTTGTTTTCTCATATAAACTACACACAATGAATCAGTTCTTGAAAAAGTGTAACATGTGATGAAGGAGGGTTATTATCCACAACTTTGTCTGTAGACAGAAGAGAAACCTGAAATTCTGATCTACAAGGACTAGAAAGGGGAAAGACTCCTGCAAAAAAGAGAGAAGGAGAGTTCATGGAGGAATCCACATATGTTGTTCTAAATCCGACGATAAATACCTCAGTTCAATACTAATTTACATTAAAATACTGCCTGGCACTACCAATAAAGTGGGTGAAGTTCTTCTGCTATGGAGCCAGAGATGAACACTACTAGAGGCAGAGCACAAATGCAAAACCTTTTCCTTAAGGTAAATTCTCCAAGTAGGTAACTTCTGATACAGAATACATTTGACAGTCACATCTTCAATAGTTTAATCCCATTGCATTTTTCTTGCACACCCGTAGTTTTGGTCTTCACTATTTATTTTTTAATTCTTTACACATTTTCCTGTGTCCAGTTTAATGAATATCTGTTTCTATTTGTAGTGTGAGATGGTAAAGTGCTTAAAAGCAAATAGAGAAATAAACCTCTATTGGATGAGTTTAAAAATTTTGTTTGGAAAACATTCAGATTTGTGGAAGTGGGGTGATCCCTATACGTACAAATAAACGGCTACTAATCACCAATGAAACTGCAATGTCAAGTATATAAAGGTGTTCTCTTTTCTCCTTAAATCTATGTAGATGAGATTGATGCTAAGACAACTCCCCTGCTTGTACAGGGCCTTCCTTCACATTTTGAGCTGGCCTCAAGATGCTACTCACAGCACTCAAAGTGGCAGGGTTAGATGTACTAATTATCAGTTCCATTAAATTCCATCAACTTCTGCCGAGAGATCTGGATCCTTGCCAGTAATGCAATCTGTAACTTCAGTCCTACAAGCTCCCAAAGTAAAAAGTGGACCTGGACTGACTCTACATCATCAATCAAGAGGCTTTTATTTCATTTTGAAATCATGGTAGCCCTTACATTTAGAGGCCAAATCTGAGACTATGACAGTTGCTTCAGGGGTAAGCAGGCTGGGAACATCACTGATTCTGCCAAAACATCCATGAATGAAAAAAGCCAGACACCTTTGTAGATTATAAAGATTTCTTTAAAGATTTCTGCAGTATGATCCCAGAAAAACAAACAAACAAACAAAACCCAAAAAAACAAAAAAAACCAAACAAACACAAAAAAACCCTACTATAATTGAATATTTGTATTAAACACTAGAAATTGCAAATTGTGGAAGAACATATAGCCACAGGTTTATCTATTTAACTAAAATGATAGAATTCCTCCTTTTTAGAATTTAGTATGTTAATCCCAGATTTGAAATGTCAAATTGCTTCATAAAAGAAGACAGTCTTAAATTCACTACAAAAACTGTATCATTTGATATCAATTTGCACAGAATTGGAACATTGGAAAATAATTCAATGGCCGACAATGTATACTTAATCGGTCTCAGTTAAATGGACCAATTGCAAAGGAGTCTTCAAAATCCAGTTGGATATGGTGTCTGACCCACAAAGATTTAATTGATTAGTCATGATTAAGGCTGACGTGACAATTCTGAATTTAGCCAAAGACCATCATGTTTTTCTGTTAGGTAAATTTCAGAAAGATGTAGGGCTTTTCTCATGTTCATAAAAATTATACCAAAAACAATCAACAAATTCTTCACCTGTGTTGTTGGCTACAGAGGAATTTACAGTTTCAGGAAGCTGGCTAAGCATGAGGTTACCGTGTCTTACCAGAGAAAACAAAGGACTCCTGCTAGAGTCAGTGCTAAGAATTATACGCTTGTTGTCCCCAGTGATACAAAACACTGAAGACAAACTGTGCTGGCACTTGGAGCTTGGATAATAATTCTGCTAGCCTTGCACTTGCTACATGTATCTCATTCATGAAAATAAAAACTCCATGGCTTCAGATGCCAGGAAAAGTAAACATTTTCATAATTGGACACATTTCTTCCTCTAGAAGAATAAATGTATTAAAAAGCAGCTGCCAGAGCAACACCTTATTCAATTTTCTTGATATCTGAATGTTTTGATGAAGCCTATCCACCAAATTTAAACCACTGAGTGGATGATGCACGCACTTACTTTTTTATGCCAGAACTGATTTTAAGCATCCATAAAAGTACTACTGCATACCTCATGGAACAGCAAAATACATTAATAACAGCAATTAAATGGGCTAAATGCTATTTGTATCTGACTTATGCTCCCCATCAATAAGAAAGTCACCAGAAAAGAGCAAGAGTAGTCTAAATACAAGTGTTACAACTCTATAGATGTATGGCATTTGTAAAGGCTTTTACTGTTATGATGTTTCTAAAATATGATAATGGTAGCTCATGATTGCATAATACACTGTAAGAGATGTTTTCCTGGCCTCAGGTCGTATATTACCTGCAGTAAAAGCGGAAAAAAAAAAAAAATCTAGCTCAATACATCCATAAGGGAGACGTTTTGCTTTCGTCCACTGATAATGAGTGAGCACAAATTAGAGCACAAATTCATCATCGACATCCTAGAATTGCTGTAAGCTGAGACTGAGAAACTCTGCACATAGGTACGAGACCTGAAGCTTCCTCCCTTTTATTAGCATTCCATTTTTCTGTATGACTTTTGGGGACAGGACTAGTTCTTATGTTTGGGTTTTTTTTAATAAAGTGATCTTGATAAGACTGCATGACAATGGAATGCTGATATATTGACAAAGTACAAACTGGAAACCATCCTTAAATATTCTTACCAAAATAACAGATATCCATAGAAATTAGGGTTTGGAGTTTTTTTCCCCTCTTTTCTCAGGGTTCCCATGTAAAGCTTAAACTGTATCATTCTCTGAATCCTTGTTTTCAATAACCAAAATTTTAATTAGCCAGGCTGAATAATTCTACTTTTCATGAACCATTGAAAACAAGTTATCAAATGGCCTTCTGCATCTGTGGGGCAAAACAGGATGCCACATTGAATAGCCACAGCAATAAGCATCTTGGCATTGTAATCAGAAAAGTAAGTTTTCACTTGTGGGTTAATGCTTCGACTCATTTTAATTTAAGGTTTTCTTCCCAAAAAAACTATTAAAAACACACATGCCCCTGTGTAGCTATATTATGATCATCTCAGCTGCAAGTATTGGGAGAATGCAGATATAAAACACATTTATATAAACACAGATATAAGACTTAGAGAAGAACATACAGCATGAAGGTCCCTCTCCTACCAAATGCAATAGAACTTGGACTGCTGCACAAAACTTTATTAATTTGTAAAGTCACCCACTAACATGAAACAGGTTTTGTGACTGGGCCTAAGGAAGCACTTACACACACAGTTAATATAGGTTACAGTACGATCCACTGTAAAAATTCCTAATGCTATTTGTCAATGGTAACAAATAGAATAAAATATTTGTCATTCCTTAAATTATTAGAATCATAGAATCATAGAATCATTGAGGTTGGAAAAGACCTCTAAGATCATCGAGTCCAACCGTCAACCCAACACCACCATACCCACTAAACCATGTCCCTAAGCGCCTCATCTACACGTCTTTTAAATACCTCCAGGGATGGGGACTCCACCACTTCCCTGGGCAGCCTGTTCCAATGTTTCACCACTCTTTCAGTAAAGAAATTTTTCCTTACATCCAATCTAAACCTCCCCTGCCGCAACTTGAGGCCATTTCCTCTCGTCCTATCGCTTGTTACTTCGGAGAAAAGACCAACACCCACCTCGCTACAACCTCCTTTCAGGTAGTTGTAGAGAGCGATGAGGTCTCCCCTCAGCCTCCTTTTCTCCAGGCTGAACAGTCCCAGTTCCCTCAGCCGCTCCTCATAAGACTTGTGCTCCAGACCCCTCACCAGCCTCGTTGCCCTTCTCTGGACACGCTCCAGCACCTCAACGTCCTTCTTGTAGTGAGGGGCCCAAAACTGAACACAGTATTCGAGGTGCGGCCTCACCAGGGCCGAGTACAGGGGCATGATCACTTCCCTACTCCTACTGGCCACACTATTTCTGATACAGGCCAGGATGCCATTGGCCTTCTTGGCCGCCTGGGCACACTGCCGGCTCATGTTCAGCCGGCTGTCGACCAACACCCCCAGGTCTTTTTCCGCCAGGCAGCTTTCCAGCCACTCTTCCCCAAGCCTGTAGCGCTGCATGGGGTTGTTGTGGCCGAAGTGCAGGACCCGGCACTTGGCCTTGTTGAAACTCATACAGTTGGCCTGGGCCCATCCATCCAGCCTGTCCAGGTCCCTCTGCAGAGCCTTCCTACCCTCGAGCAGATCAACACTCCCACCCAACTTGGTGTCGTCTGCAAACTTACTGAGGGTGCACTCAATCCCCTCATCCAGATCATCAATAAAGATATTAAACAAGACCGGCCCCAGTACTGAGCCCTGGGGAACACCGCTCGTGACCGGCTGCCAACTGGATTGAACTCCATTCACCACAACTCTCTGGGCCCGGCCGTCCAGCCAGTTTTTGACCCAGCGCAGAGTCCACCTGTCTAAGCCGTGAGCCGCCAGCTTCTCGAGGAGAATGCTGTGGGAGACAGTGTCAAAGGCCTTGCTGAAGTCCAGGTAGACCACATCCACAGCCTTTCCCTCATCCACTAGGCGGGTCACCTGGTCATAGAAGGAGATCAGGTTGGTCAAGCAGGACCTGCCTCTCATGAACCCGTGCTGGCTAGGCCGGATCCCCTGGTTGTCCCGCTCATGCCTTGTGAGCGCCCTCAAGATGAGCCGCTCCATAATCTTCCCCGGCACCGAGGTCAGGCTGACAGGCCTGTAGTTCCCCGGATCCTCCTTCCGGCCCTTCTTGTGGATGGGCGTCACATTGGCAAGCCTCCAGTCTTCCGGGACCTCCCCCGTTAACCATTAACTACATTTTAAGTAATAAACACTATAATAAACACACTCATTAATGTTTACCTCACTTGCTTTAAGTGCTTCCACAATTCTCATTCCAGCAGCCTTACAAGACTATTGCTCAACTCAACTAACTGAGGAACCTCAGTCATACAAAAATTTCTGTAAAAGCCCATGCATTCTTTTCTCGGAGATCACATACTCTGACAAAGAAAGTAAAACCTCTCTGTAATTTATCCAATCCCATTATTAAAGCAGAAAAGTCAATTAAATTAGAACTAATAAGGATTTCTCATTTGGAAAATTCACCTTATTTTTCTTTGATTTTGTTTTCTCAAATTCTCTATAAACTGACACAATTTTTATAGGAGTCCTGCTACACACAGAAATTTAAGTAGCTCAGATGCACAATAAAAAATAGTAGGTACTCCTACTTCGTAACTTAGCTTTACTCCTTTCCTACAGTGCTTCTGAACAACCAAAGTAGCTACATTTTGTAGTAACAGTTCAGAATAAGAGAGACCTTTACAATGTCCTCATTGCAGTAGAACCTATTCTCAGAACCATGTGACAGACTACCCTCCTGGGCACCTGAAAACCTTAAGAAAAAGACCGCTACAGAAACAGTAGAAATTTGAAAAGAGAATTAAAATAAATGTTGCTATGTTAGACTATATGGTCCTTAAGCACATAACTTCTTTCAACAAGGTGAAAATACTTTTTTGGAAGTTAAGATAAATACGGAGTATTTGTATGGGATTTTTAAGTGCTTGGGTCTATTTAGCACTGCATTAAAATCAAAATACGAAACCAGAAGAGACAGTAATGCTTTACTGACAAGTACATCTAAACAATACCCTTCATATTCATATTTTTTCCTGAATAGAGATAAAATAGCTCTGGCAAATAACTAAAAGAAACTTAATTTAATTATATCTGAATTATGTTGAAGTAAAATCTCGACACTTAAATAGATTCATTTAGGCTAGGCATCAGGAAGCTTTTGAAGTACTGTTGAAGAACTAGTTAAAGCTAGTTTGAACAAGCATGCATGACTTCAGAGATACGAACATTGTACAAAGTGTATAACTTCTTGTTAATAGGGTTGTTAAAATCCCCCAAGTAGCTGTAGACCAGTAATTTCCCCTTGGAAGATTTTAGTAAAGAACAATGCAATCATCAAAACTGCTGTACTTGAAACTATACACAACCACAGCCCAAAAACTCCAGGCACTGGAAGAACCTAAGTTAATAGCGTTAACTCTTCCCTTTTCCAATACCGGTACTTCGAACACTGTTCGAGGCTTCCATCTATTTTCAGACTGTAATGGAGTCACTCCTCACTATAGGTGCAACTTAACCTTTGTGGCTATTCCTCTCTGTTAAGAGGAAACCAGCACTTCACAGTCCTAGTCGACTGTATGGCAAACTGCTCATCACCATCTTCACCTTGGATGAGACAAGCTTTTACATTCCTGACACCTAATCTGAGCATCTATGGTAAATAGTTTTCCATAATCCTGTTATTAAAATATATATATACACTTAATATTATTCCATTTGGATAGCCAAATAAATTGATAGACTTGGGGAAACAAGTGTGCCAGTAAACCTATATGAATTTGTCTTAGAGTGAGGGGCAGAAAATCCTCCTGATAATTTTCTCTGTTTCTTGAAACAGATTTTGTACTTTAATACTATACTAAGACACAATGCCATTTTTAGGGAAGAAGGAATGTTTGAAATTAATCACTGATGATGAAAGCAAATGAATTATTATTTGGCCAGCTTGATTCCAGACCTCATTAGGGGAACCACACAGAAGTTGTATTACTTTTGCATAAATATTTGCATGAGTTTTGCTGCAACTCTTTCCTAATTCTGGCTGATGAGAAAGCTATGTTTATAGCCCTTCTGTTGTTTGCTTGCTTTCCAAACTGCATATTCCCTATATCGTAGCTACGGTACCCATTTAATCTTTAAATTGCATTTTTTTTTAAATGCTTACTGATTAATATTGTCAGAAATCACCAGAACTTAGCTTGCTAAGAAGAACTGCCTACTATAATGTTTGAATAAGTAAAACTAATATTTTTAAAATCTCGCTAAGTGAAACCAACACTGAAATATCAAGTGGGTTTGGGCCACAATTCCAACAGTGTTTAGAACACCTATTATCATGAAGAAAAACAGTTAATAAACCAAAACTGCTCATCGCCGTACCTTTCTGGATACTCAGGAAAAAACATCTGGCATCCTCTAAATACTGCTATTATCCCTAATTTGAAAGCAATTGATATTTGTATCTTTCCCTCTTCATCCACAGAGAACAGGCTGATGAGCTGAAAGCACTGCATTGGCCTTGTTTCAGAAGTACCTGCTCTATCTCCCAAATGTATCAATACATTTCCACTTTCACACATTTCATAACCAAACAGTAGTCTTAGTTAAAAGCCCTCCAGGCTCTTCAATCTTGTTTCTAGGTAACTCTTCAAAAAAAGTACTGGAGTGTGAAAGTAATGTCAATGAAAGTAAAGTAATGCAAACCATATGAGTCAGGAGAAAATGCATAGTTTGCAAAGGTTTGAGGGCTCTGTAGAAGTTTGCCTATAGAACTCTGAATGCTAACAAAGGAGTACACTGACACATACATTTATTCAATTTCCTCACCTTTGCAAGAATTACTTGTAATTAAAGGAATTTATTCAATCATCATTTACAACCCCCAAATAAGCTGTGATCCTCAGACTTTATGCTAAATAGCCAGTTTGTACTTGGACTAGCTGGGTTTAAAGCCCAATCATTACATTCCCTTACAACATAACTACTTAATGAGAGTTAGTTCAACTGCTTTGTATACAGTCTTACATTTACCATGCTGGTTTAGCTTGCCTTATGAAACAACCATTAAAAGGAGATTAATTCTGGTACATTCCCATGAGGCCGAGAGAATTTATATAAACACATATTAGCAAACATGGGGAAAAAATATTTTCAGATTTTTCTAAAGCAAAATCAGTAGCAGATTTAACAATGTTCTGTTTTCCTCCATTTATCTGAAATATTATATGGGACTTGATCTCACCATTATAAAAATATACCAAGTTCTTTTTTTTTTTTAATAGGATTACTGATATGGCTGACCCAAAACCCACTCGTATTTAAAAAATGTATTTAATTAATGGTTTTTTGCTCATTGTTTTTCTTAATAGCTTTATACTGCACAAAGTCTTGTTCATTTTGAAATGGCCACTGTGATTGCTGTGAACAGACTGTGTGCTGCAAGGGAAGGAAGCAAGAGGATGGGCATGCAGGAGACCCAGGGCCCAGATAGGCACGAACACCACTGGGAGAGCCATGGAAGCCCAGGTGTTTTGAATGATACTTCATTCCCTCTGCTCAGAAACTAATCAGGGGCCACCCCTCCAGCTGTACACCTGACAGTTAAGGGTAGTTTTCCAGAAATGAGAAGAAAAAAAAACCCAAAACCTCCAGTTATGAAAAAGGGATGTAAATCCAAAGTTTTTCCTCATTTTAGGTCTAGCCTAGCCACACAGCTGTCAGAGTTGATCTTTTGGGAGACTTGGCTGTAGAAAACCTGATTATGCACATTTTAAATAAAGCGACATGTTTTACCCAAACACTGGTGCTTCTGAGTACGTGCCATAATGGAAATGAAGAAGTTGAAGAAGGACTGGTGTCTGAGGGTACAGAAAGATAGGCAGACTTTTTTTCCAGCTATTTATAGTCAGATGGTTCTGCTGAAAGCGACCACAGATGCACCATTTTCTTTCCTATATCTGGGCATGGGTCAGTAAACAGTATAGGATACTTGAGTCTGGACACCTAATTCTTGTTGATTTCAATGGAGAACAACAATCTAAGCCCTTCTGAAAAGGGTATTCATTTTTTATTTTTAATATCTTCACATGATCTAATACTTGTAAAATCTAGCTACCTATCCTCACAAAGTTGCAACATCAGCAATCAAATTTAACATTCCCTTTTAAGAAGTTATTACTCTCACTTTTTAGGATGCAGAATATTTTAGGAGTTCAGAAAGATAAACTCATCACAGAGCCACTTGTTAAAGTGTCTTTGTTTAATCATACCTCATTTCAAACACACTATTAGCACAGTGACATATGTGATACAGCATAAATGTATACCCTAACTCCCAGCAAGCCAGGTTACTCAACCTGTGGCTTCAAATTTTAACTCAGCTGTGGTTTTTTTTTTTCCTGTGGGCTTGGTTTGGTTTGGGGTTGTTTTTTGTTGTTAGGGCTTTTTTTATTTTTTGTTGTGTGGTTGTGGTTTTTTTTTTCCTCAAGAGAAACTCAAAAGCAGATGAAACAGTCCATCACATTCTTCCAGCACTGAAGTTGAGAGACTTGTAATCCAACATAAATAATTTGCCTTTTATTTTCTTGCATAATTTCTTTAAAAGGACTAATTTTTAACATCTAATTCACTGAGTAACACTCTTCCTTTTCTTACCCATTAATAAAACCATCTTCTTGGAAACAGACAAATTAATAAAATGTGAAGATGACATAAAAGATTGTAATTTTGTTAAAATAGGCAGATAAAAATTAATTCCAAAACCTAAGACCCTCATGTCCTTTTCTTAAAAAAAAAAAGTCATCCAAAACTTTCTTGAAAGATTAGAGAATCGCAGTATTATGAAGAATTTCAAATATCCTACTCTGTTTTCAATTGCAAGGATGAAAATCTGGTCCTACTGAAGTTAGGAAGAGAACTCTGGCTTGAAAGAGGGCATGATTTACTCCAGATACAGCAAATCTGGGAGGGTACTTCAGTGGGTTAAATTAAGCTACAATTAAATATCTAACAAAGACAAGCAACACCATTAACATTACTGAAGAGTCTCTTAATAAATGTTTTAAAAAATTACTGCTTGCAATCCTTAGTACTATTTTGACTATGACCCTTTAAAAATCCTTCCCTTGTGTCTCAGGAAGCAGTGAAACAAACATCAACATCAACAAACAAACATCAATATCTTGGAAACAAATGTCCTTCCAATTTGTCACAAGTGAAAAAGCATGGCTTTACTGAGCCCGCATCCCTTAGCTCCTGGCTACAGAGGAGACTCGCACCATTTTGTGGCCGAAAGTACTATGCACGATGCAATTCCTTCTGCATACTCACCCCAGGCACGGTGGTCTGAGCAAAGCCGAGACCATTTTCCTTCCACTCCTACAGAGCCCCAGCATGCACAGATTGGAAGATGTATATTCTGGATGTTTTTCACCTAAGTTTTATGAAAAGCTCCATTATGAGTCTTAGTTAACCAAACACTGATCCCCACAAGTAGTTCAGAAGGAAAGGAAAAGAAAGATAATACAGCTTTTATTCACATAAATATAATGACTTGACTTGGTAGGCTAACACATCTGGGAATTAAATCTATCTTCTAACTATTCATTGTTATACAAGCCTTAGATACTACTGAAATATGTATCTCTAGCAGTAAGTCACCATCACGATTGTCATTATTGATCTTTAGAGTCAGTAGCTGAATCCATCAGTGGGTTTCTGTACCATCTATCTTGATTTTCCACAGCCTCATCCTCTTACCTAAACCCATTAAACTGTCATCTGTGGGTTTATATCATTTTTACTTCAGGGCCCCAAAGCAACTTTGCAGTTCTTGTTTTTAAAATGCACCCAAAACTATGCTATTGCATCCTGAAAACTCCATTTCATTTCATAATTTGTCTCCTGTTATCTTGGCCATGAAGGATAACAGATTTAATAACTTTATAGCAGCAGGATAGCAGAAATACCAGCATTAGTAATATTTAAATTAGACATTTGATATGCAATTCTTCACTTCCCATCAAATGTCTTCAGGCTTTTGTTGCCCACTTCAGCAAACAAGGTTATTCTAGTCACATTTTTAAAGTGTTTTATTTGATGTGCAAATAAATGAAAAAGTTCAGATAAGAAAATTCAATATATTTTGTGTACTTCACATCAGCAAATCAAATAGATGAAGTGCGGTTATTTTGTATTGAAGGCAGAAAATGTCAGAAGGCATATTTAAAATTAAATGTAGTAATTGCAGGAAAATGTGTGTTAATGTGTTATTATAATAAAAACAGGAGACTACAGATGAAAGGGTAGAAATAAATTTAAAATATCTCCGCTAGTTATAACCGAGCACAGCACACCAAAGCAATGTACATTTTATAGGTACAGAACCACTAGACATACTTTAAATAAAGCAATCTGATGTTCTTGAGACTTTAGGTACTATAAAAACTGAGGTAATTTTGTTTAACTTACAATGTCTATAAAGATAATTATGTCTACTTACAATGATTATTTAACAGTATACTTGCACTTTGAGCAGCCTAAATTAGGCTAAAATTAAAAAAGTTCTGCTGACCTATAAAAGTTACTTATTTGTCTACAGTTCAGCTATTCAGTTGGACTATACTTAAATTACAGAAACTACTTACAGATGTTCTTGGTTCCTGACAAGATTACAGAATTGCTATCGAGATGGGGAAAAGAAGTGCCAAAAAACAAGTGGGTTAACCATAACAACAGCCACGTCAGTGTACATTTCACGGAATGAGATTCTGCTGGACACTGCTTTCTGGAACATTACTCTGCAATTAGTTTAAACGGGTTTGTGAAATGAATGGTTTAAGAACAAACGTCTCACCATCACAGCTAACATTTTCCCTTATAACTTGTTCAGGATGCAGGATTTAGCTAAGCTTGGAGCCTTTATTATTCTTGACAAGACTCTACAATCTCTATAAAGCCATCCATCCAAATCCTGAGCAGAACTGGGAATCTTGTTCTGGTATTTCTCCAATCCACCCTCTTAATAGTGTCAAAATCATGCACCATTTTCTTTTTTTATTTTTTTTTTTTTTTTTTAGCAGATGATAGGGAGCAGCACAACTACACAGAAGGCTGGAGCACCCACACCTCCTAGAGCTGTGTGTGACCACAGCTCCAGAAAGGGTGTGTGCACTTGTAACTGACACCGCCCAGGGGACAGGGGTGCCTGTAACTGCAAGGATTAGATGCAAAAGGGTATTCTGAATGTGTAAAGTTTATTAATACTTTAGAAGTCTTTAGTATTCTGTTTCATCTGTTGTATTAATCATATTGATCCCAAATGTGTATTTCACTGATTGCTGACTAATTATGCATCATTAATAAATCACTAATTAATTAAACCCCTTTGATCCTGATTTGGTTAGCTACATTAACCAAGAAGTGTTTGCCTGTGACAGGTGCCAGCTCAGCAAATGTAGAAGTGATTCCTAGAAATCAGAATTCATGTGGGTAAATTTTATTTTCTCCTTGTGTTCATTTGTATGTAACTCCAGCTTGAACGTGCAACTGCCACATGAGACACACTGCTCAAATTTAGTGTGCTGGCATTTCTCTAGCTGTACAGAATTTCTAAAGAGAAAAAAAAGCTTTCCTTTCTGGATTTTTAAATATGAAAAAATTGAAAGATAACAAAGTAGAGGATAATTTTAAGTAAAATAAATATAAGAAAGATTAAATAAATTTTTTTTGCAACTGCTCCAAGAGAGTATTTACCTGAATTTTGCAACAAGGTGAGACACAGACAAGTAGGTAGATACCTAGCTATGTTCTGACTATCAGGTGAAAGGTATCACAGATCAGCTAGTATAAGTTAGAAATCCTGAGTACACCAAAAGAAAACAGATAAACATATCTCCACAAGTGTCTCACACAGTACTTCCATACATCTACAATGATGCACTGTACTATAACTACATTTATGTAGGTTTCTCAGACTCCACTGTCTTAAGTCTTACTGTGGTTAAACAGTTGCTCTTTAGAAAACTGCTCTGGATTTTCCCCCTCACTGCTGAGATGAGGAACTGATGAAATGACTTGTATAAGATGAAATTGAGATTGATCCATTGGATTTATATTTCTGGAAAGTTTCATATGAGCTCATAGCTCATATTGTGATTCTGCACTATTTCTATGTAGAATGTGTATTTGTGGCATTTAGAAGCAGAGCTGTGAAACAGAAACATCAATTTTCCAGCAAACATAAGGTCTCTGTCTGAATTCCTTCAGGCATAGAAGCAACTTGTTAAAGGACTTAAAAATCAACATCTGTCTCACAAAGCTGCATGAAAAACACTGAAGATAAAACATCCTAAATACTGCTCAAGACATATGTTTGTTCAGAGAATTACTGATCTGAATTTTCTGTATTTACCCTTAAATGGCACTTGATCAGAACTTTTACGGAAGGGAAAAAAGTGAACTGGAAGAAGAAAGCTATAGTCTTTAACTGCAAAAATGTGTTTAAGGTTTTGTTAATATAAACCCCAAATTGCTTCCCAAAATAAAGTATGTTAAAAGCTGTCCATGAAAATTGGCAAAAATATGACAAGGATTGTATATCATCAACTGGTTTTAATGACTTATCTTCTTTTCATCCTTTAAGCTGAAATTGCATCAGTAATATATGATTTTCTGGTTTTCCTAGCTGTCCTGTTTGTTATATCTAATGGTCCTTATAGTCCTCATTCAGCTCTTCCAAAGCTTCCACCTTAGAGAAGAAAAGCACAAATGCCAGAGGCTTACTAGTTTTTTTTCTAGACCATCAGCTTCCAGATGCTTCAAAACTTGCAGTCGTACACCTATCTAATGGTCTTGGCCTCACTCCATTCAGTTGTACTGAGATGAACATTTGCCTCAAAGATTTGGGCATGAAACAACATCAACTTAATCTACAGATAGACCAATTTGTAATGGTGTCCTGGTTTCGGCAGGGATGGAGTTAATTTCCTTCCTAGTAGCTGGTACAGTGCTGTGTTTTGGATTTAGGATGAGAACAAAGTTGATAACACACCCATGTTTTAGTTGTTGCTGAGTAGTGCTTACGCTAGTCAAGCAGTTTTCAGCTTCCCATGTTCTACCAACGGAGAAGGCTGGAGGTGCACGAGAAGCTGGGAGGGGGCACAGCCAGGACAGCTGACCCAAACTGGCCACAGGGACATTCCATACCATGTGACGTCATGCTCAGTACATAAACTGGGGCAAGTTGACTAGGGGGGGATGCTGCTCGGGGACTGGCTGGGCATCGGTTGAGTGGATGGTGAGCAATTGCACTGTGCATCACTTGCTTTGTATATTATTATTATTATTACATCATTATTATTGTTATTATTGTTTTATTTCAATTATTAAACTGTTTTTATCTCAACCCATGAGTTTTTCTCACTTCTACTCTTCCAGTTCTCTCCCCCATCCCACTGTTGTGGGGAGGGGGGCGGGGGGGAGCAAGCAGCTGTGTCGTGCTCATTTGCTGACTGAGGTTAAACCACGACAAATGGCAACAGAAAAGTTGAAAAGTGACTTTAAGATGTTTTAAATACCTTAAAAGCAGACAGACAGGATCTGTTGGGACTACCTATGACAAAAGTATAGAAGGCGCACTCAGGAATGTTAAGGACATAAGCCAAGTTATACATTACTCCTAACAGCGCAAGATGATGGGGAGATTCCCCATACATTCATTGAGGAAGTCAGAGCAGAGGAACTATATAAGTTTGTAGTCCTTCTATAATGAAAAGGAATTATTAAACCAGATGCATAAGTTAGATGTGGAATAGCAGCATTCACACAAGAGCTCTGAGGGAACTCACACAGCATTTGCAGGACGTCAGACTAAGGTGTGTAAGCTATTGCCATGCCAGGGGACTACTAGGCCTGCCAGGGTAACCCTTGTCTACCAAAAGGGATTTACAGGAGATTCCAGGAACTATTGACTGACGAGTATAATTTCCATCTCTGGTAAGGTGGAGAGTCTACAGTAAGGCATACAGTCGCTGAGCCTGTTTAGAAAGGGACAGTCTGGCTTTCTGAAGGGAAATCCTGGCCCAGCAGCCTGCCAGAGCTCTTGAAGGGGGTCAATAACCACATGGACATCCAGCAGACATAACGTATCTGGATTTTCAAGAAGCCTTTAACAAGGTTTCATAACACAAATTGCTACAGAAACTGAGCTGCCGTATGATTGGGGATCCTTTCATAAACTAAAAAGCTGATTAAGAGAGAGGAAGCAAAGCAAGAGCTTGATGCTCCCTTTTCAGGGCAGAGAAGAATCAGCCCTAGGGCCCTCCAGGCACCAGTGTTGTGATTGACTTATTTTACTCATCATCCATGACAGAAAAGAAAGTGCACGGTCAGATCTCCAAGACTACTGACAATACTAAGCTTTTCCAGGTAGACAGATGCCATAACAATGGCAAGGACCTCATTAAACTGAGTGTGTGAGCATCAGATGGCAGATGAGCTTCAGGGTAGACAAATGCAAGGTTGTAAACAAAAGGAAAAAAAAAATATCTGAAGCATTTAAATTGTTCATGTTTACATTACTCCCAAGTTCTAGCAGTAAGTTTATAGATTATCAAATTAATTTTGAAATCCACTGTATTTTTACAGACCTTGCCTCCCTTGACAAGTTTTTCTAGAAATGCTGACTCTGCTATTGTTACATAGGGAACACTGACTTGAACAATCTAAACCTGGCATCAAACATTAAGTTACTATTCAAAAACCAAAAAAAGCACTTAAATGATTTAAATTCCTAGATAGAAGACCAAGTAGCTTGATTGCTGAAAATGCCTACTCAGCAGTCAGGGACAAGGAAAAAAAACCAAAGACTTATAGGAGTCTTATCTCTTGAGATTGAGTGGGGAGGAAAAAAAAAAAGAAAACTTCGTAACAAAAACAGGCCCATCCATGGAATTGGATAAAGATCAGTTTGTTCAAACAGTTCATGAGCATGCGTCAAGTTAACAACAAAATTTTAACACATGGCTTCTTTCAGCAGCTGTTCTGGTAGACACATCCAACTTGCCTACAGAAAGCAGGATTTTTTTTTTTTTTTTTTATGGCTGCAATACTTTTATAAATTTAATCCTTTACATTGTTCTCTTTCCCATATTATACCACAGAACTTTACTGAACACTTACCTGGTCAATGTTCTCAGGCTTTTCCTGTTTGTTTTAAAACCTGGTACTCTCCTCCTGAACCTAGGCTGCTCTAAGACCTCAATCAACTTCAGGTGGTTCCTCAACTAAATGACATGCCTAACATTTGTCCCATATGAATGAAAACAACTAAAGTTAAATGTAGACTTACAAACAGTCTGTATGCCAAGGAGTCAAAAAATAATCAGGCAGTTGGTAATAGCAGGAGTAACCATTACCATTCTTGACCATTTGCACTATGCTTAAATACCTTTCAATGACATTAATTTCCAAATACCCTCTTTGTATTTTAAATGACCACAGACATCCTATCCTAAGTGACAGTGGTAACAGTAAAGATTCCTTACAATGAAATTACTTATTTAATTTAGTATTCTAAATACTATTATAAATAGCACCAACAAGATGTCAGTAAGTCAATTCACCATCCTTAACTCTTAATCTCAGGGAGAAATGCTGCACAGTTACAGAGAAACATCTGCCACAATAGTCTTTGGCAAATAAAACTCAGATGAACATAAGCTGGCAATAAAACAGCCCAATACTTTTGTGAAATCTTTTCTGACTTGATTATTAGGGACAGGAAGACTGAGAACAGAGGTGAGTAACCAACCTTGTTAATACCTATAGATATAGGATCTTGGCAGTGCAAAAGTTTGGTTCAAATAGTGCTTTGGGAACCCAACGGCAAGTGCTGGGACTACTACCACAAGGTGCAGGATTTAGCCAAAATGCTGGTTAAGGCCCTTCAGAAAGCAGAATGCTAACACATCTCTGGCCACATACCTCAAGTACATTCATTCACAGTGCTTTTTTCTTGGGTTCTCCATTTTGCATTCAGAGAAGGCATAAGAGAAATGTTAAATAACGGTCACCTGTAATGGCTTGTAAACGACAACTAATAAGGAAATTTAATTATAATTATTTCTAGGGATAACATTACTATAGCTGCAAATAGTTTTTGAAACACCCCACAGCTGCGAACAGTTTTGCTAGATATGTCATAGACCTTACAAAGGCATCTACAAAAACTGTTTCCATCCAAATGCTGATCATTTTGTAGAAAAGGTTAATAGGCTTAGCTAGCTTTAGGGCTACATTATATTAAGAGCTGTTAAAAAAAAGCAGAGTGTGCTGCTGAAATACATTGACTATTTCTTACCACAGACTGAAACATATGATTTAGAGGTAGAGGAGTACTGAAGTAAATTTAGCGACCTAAGGTATAGTCCTGTAAACATATTCACAGATGAGAGAAACTTTTTTTTTATTATTATTATTAAGTACTATTGTGAAAAGTCCATTATGTTCTACAGCTAAGCTCTCTGAAGGGACTTCAGCTTCCATTAAGCTAAGACATCCCATTAAAGCATCTCATTAAATATGATTATTGTAAAATTCAAACTCTAGTGTAAAAAAAAACAAGAGAGTAAGTTTGTTCTGAAGCCTGGCCAGTTACTTAGATGCCTTAATCAGAACTGCAGACTGAAGAATCCAGGATTATGAGAAAATCAAATCTATCAGTTCTTACAAAGATTTTCCTCTGCGTACTCTTTCCAGTAACTTCTAATTTCCCTTACAACTGACATGCGTTTCTGTTAACATGATCACACACAGTGTCCTTCTGTTCTGAACAGTATTCCAGAAATATAAGTAAGTTAGTTTCCAGAAATTTTCAGAAATGAGATCATTACCTTTATTTTTTTCCTAAAATTTGTGACATTTATCAAACTCAGATGCTGCAAATTTATTCAGGAAAAAATATACTTTAAAAAAATCACAATCATCATTAGAAAACTTAGAAAGCTCATTTGAAAGTAGAGGATTGCAATTTGCAATGACTAAAACACCTATTGTAAGCATAGTTTGTTTAAAAAAGCAATTCTCAATGGGATGAAAGACTTGATAACATTATGTTTGTATGTCAAATGTTTCTAATCTCTCCAGAAGAGTATTTTATTATTGTTGAAAAGGCAAACATACCACTATAGGTATGGTTAGAATACAAGGAACAGGAGAATTTAGCTTTTCTTGTCTCATGTGTGCTTGTCCTTATCTGCCACAATGCATCCTGACAACTGTTACTACTGCAAAAAAGGACATGGAGCTAGGCAGTGGAAACTCATAAGGGAATCCAACTGGTGCAGGAAACTTATCACAATTTGAACTGTAGCTCTATATGACAAAACTGTAAAATTTCAGGATGCAAGTTTTCTTAAACTTTCATCTCTTTATAATTTTCATACATAATTAAAGAACATGTAAGGGAACTGAATTTCAGTACCAGAGTGAAATTTTTGACATAACAATGACGCTGATGTCCTAAGACACCTTTTTCAAAGAAATATTTCTATTTTACACCATCACATTCTGTCCTGATGCAAAGAAAACTAGCACACAGATAATCAAAATTATGCTTTCAAAAACATTTCAGGATAATGAAAGAAATTATGACCTAATAACCTACTAATAGGTTATTTTGGTGAGCAAAAGCTCATCAAAATACTATTTATGTAATGAGAAACCCTTTGGGCCTTAAGCAATTACAGACTATCAAACTGTGCGTGCATCCTTTGAAATGCAGACAAGTCAAAAAAATTATAAATACTTGAACAGGACAAAAATGAAAATTTTATATAAAAGGAAAGGAGTACAGGCTTACAACATAATCTCAATTAACCCTTAACCTTTTAAGCAAAAATAAAAATCTAATTCACTCCAGGAAGCTATTTCAACAGCCAAGAGCATTAGAAAAGCATCCATTTACAAAATAAGGCATTACAGAAGGTATTCCCAATGTCCATGAAAGATCTTATCATCAATAATTGACTGCAGAAACTCCTTAGTCTTCACTGGTCTGAATCTAACCACAAAAGTAAGATTTAAGATTATCACTATTTGACTGCTGTTCAGTCACACACATTTTGAAAAAAGATTTAGTGAATACTGATGAACATAAACAACAACAAGCAAGTCATTACTGTTGTACTCCATGAACACACTCTATATTCAAAAGTTACTGTGTACACCTATGCACACACAGATTAGGTGAAAGATAAGTATTTGCTTAAGGTACATGGAAAACAGACTTCAGCACATCCTTTCATAAATAAAAGCTTGGATGTTACCCTATTTGTGGTCCTGTTATGTTACCATTGAAGTACACTGAATTTGTTATTTTAGAAAATGCAAGCATAAACAAGTTCCCATTCCTAAAAAAAAAACCCAAAAAACAAAAACAAAACAAAAAACAACCCACAAACAAACCCAAACACACTACTACAGCATATGAGAGAAGCCAGGCAACTTCTAAAAAAGATTAAATACAACACTTGGTAGTCTCACTGACTTGAAAACTGGGACACCCTGCATGCCACCGTCCAGTTTCTGTTGATCTTGTTTTTAATCACAATTCAATGAAGTGATCACCATTTTTAGTTTAAGCAGAAATCTGTTATGAATAGTGATTTATCAGTAACTATTCAAACTGAAGTTGGACTCATCTCTAAGTTTCCACCTTCTAATTTTACTCACCTACCTAGCATTCCTTCCACTGTAAAGATTACCATTCTACTCCACATAATTTCATGAGAAAGAAATCTGTTTTCCTTGACAGGTTTTCCCTCTCCATATGCCTTTAAGTTTAGCATCGCTCTATAGCAAGTATCATACAATAGGATACCAGGGCCTTTTTTTACATCTACCTTACAATTGCTATAATCACACATGTAAAACACATCTGATATATTACATGTGGTCATCATTAAGAGTGGGATGTATGCGTAATCTTACAGCAGTAAGCAAATACAAGGACTGCATCATACAGATTGCCACACTGATAATGAAAGAACATTTTCCTTCTGGAGCAGCTTCAGGTAAAAGCTTTACCTTTCACTATTTCCAGACAACATATTGGCAAGCTGGAAAAACTCTTTCAATGCATTTGACTGCTGTTGATGAATGAGAATCTAAAGCCAACTACCATTTGGTAGTGAAGTTATTCATAATCCCAAAATCCTACCAGGTACTGGTGTAATCAAAATGTAAGTAAGCCTTTAACATTGTTGGGGTTAAGAGTTTTTCTCTGTAAATCTTCTATAATGAAGGTCCACAAGTTACACCTCCCTTAACGTACAGTACATTGGCACGTACACCAGAGTCAGAACTCAACTCATTGCCTGCAGTTTTCTCTAAGAATGAGCTTAAAGCATGAGGAAATGTTACAAGGCAGTTCTTTATATAGATATTCTGAATATGCAAATACTACTGCATATATAAGAGAAATGCCAGCATTAGATGCTACATGTTCTTCAAAAGAGCTAAAAATAAAAAAATACGTATTCTTTTGATGAAAAGAGAAATTTTAATAGAAAATGAAGTACTATGTCATGTAGCATGATACTAACCCTAACATTAAGTCATTTATTTACTTTTTTTCCTGTCAAGCTGGTTGTCTACTAATTTCTGTGCAGAAGCAGTATTAAGTGAATTTCTGATCACCGCTTTGTTTTTTCCAGAATGATACATAATAACTCAAACTATACAAAAGCTAAAGAACAGTAACTAAGGAGGTACAAATAAATCAGATTGGGAACAGCATAGATTGTAAAAACAAAAAGACAAATGTCATTTCGAATTCTGCCTGAAAATGCACTTCATGATCAAGTCTATCATGCTGTAAGTTTTGAGTTTTCGTAAGTTTTTTGATAGGACAGTAGTGCTGACACAATCTGACAAACACAGACTGTCCACTGCCACTAGGGGCAGTAATTTTTAGCAATCAGCTTTTTGTATAAAAAGTAGGTCAGAGTCTGACCTGTAACATTCTGCTAGGAGTTTTTTGAGGACAGATGTATAACAACAGTGCAAAATTGTCCATTAACATGAATGAATACATTCTATAATTCAGTCATATTAGTTGTATTTAAGGCAACAGAACAATCTTTGATGGAAAAAGGCTGAACTGTGTTTAAAATACAATGAAATTAAATTAAATGAAATGAAATTAAATGAAATTAAATGAAATTAAATGAAAGAATGAAACTTTATGAAGGTTTGAGTCTGTTTGTTACCAATTTTGCTAGAAAATTTCACTGAATAAAAGACTAACCATGACTTGCAGAGACACATAGCCTCACATACTACATATAGACTAATCTCTAAAATATTTCTGTCAGGTACTTGGAAAGCTTAATGAACAGTTTCAAACCAGTTTAGTCAGAAAAGTCTCAGGGGAAAACAGAATATAATTCTATTTTCAGCTTAAGAAAATGACATGTATTCAACATGTAGCATTATTGATAGTATTAGTGTTTACAATCCCATACGTGTTCTTTATTCATTTATTTATTTACTTGTTACTGGTGCACTGTACACTAAAAGAATGCATTATTCAAAGTATTATCCATCATTTGAGAATAAAGAACTAATCAACACTATCATTCAGAGAAGGACAGCAGAAAGCAGACAGTATTGTATGTACATTGAAAATGAAAAAAACTAAAATAATCTTTCTGCTGTCTGAAGACTTCAAATATCTATATGTACGTGAACAAAAAATTACACAATATATCATACTATTCCACTTTTAATTCTTTTTACCTAGAAAGTAAAATCCAGTTCTTCAACATGCAAATACTGTATTGAAAAAGATAACAGACATCTTGGGTTTTTTTGTACTGGCTAAACCACATGCTCAGCAGCCATCTTGCAGTTTGGGCATAGTCTGAGACTACAGGTCATAGTCTGTGAGCTTCACTTTACAGTAGATGCACAGATCCATAGCATCACGTCTAGCAGACCTCGCTGCTATAGGAAGTGAAAGATGTCTTGATTCTCAAAAATAAAGCTTCTTAGGAAGAAACTTAAGTATCTTCTTTTCAATGAAACATACCCTGCACTTGTTTTCAAGAGCAAGCATTTGCATTTACATGGTCATATTCTTTTCCTCCAATACACAAAGCCTCATCAGAAATACAGGTAAGTTTCTTTTTAGGATTACCTACCAAAGTAGTTCCTTTTGCATCCAAAAAAGAATTACCATTTTTCCAGATTTTTCTAATCTGAATAAACCTATGTAAACGATTCCAATAAGGATTTTTAACAATTCTCTTGGAATACTTTCCCTGCTCTGAACCTTAAGAGTGTGTTCTGCTGTAGCACCCTCCATCTACATCAATGCACTCTGCATCCACATTAATGATTTTTTAAGACAACAGCAGTTACATAAGACTGCTCTATTCATTAAATGAAACATGATACTTTTACTACCATTTTCAAGAAAGAATGCCTCAAGCTTTTTCCCAGGTTTTAAATATGCAACCCATAAATATGCAACCCATAAATACAAGGTGAAGCCTGTAGCCCCTATTTTAAGTGAAAATTACTTTAGAAACAATGGGAACAAAACATATAGAATTACTCTTCTTCCTGCATTGATTATTTAGGGCAGAATAAATACAAAGAATAAGTTCAATGCATATATATATATATATATAAAGCACATGACACTGCCATGACCAGCTTTTATACTGCTAAACTTTTATAAATCATTAAGTTTCACGGATGAACATTTTGTTTCCTGGAGCAGATTCTCTAAACCTCCTAATCCTTGCCAAAACAGACTTACAACATTTATTTTTCAGGACATACACTAAGGTTCCTGCATTTGGTGTTCAGGTGTAGGATGGAAGTCAGAAAACAGACTCTAGAGACACATCCATCCCCTGTAATCTCTGGGAAACAGTTAACTATTGGAACCACATGAAGGTTAAGTAGTCTTCAGGTAATTTACACTTAAATTACATGTGACCTTAGAGCATTAGCAACAACAGATAGATTGTTGTTGATTTGTCTCACAAACCCTACTTTTCTCAATGCAGGTGTTTTTTGTTTTGTTTTGTTTTTTTTCCCAGCTGAATTATTTGGTTGATTTTAAAAAGCAGAAAGCTTTCTTATTAAGTAAAGGAGGACCTTATTTTCAAAATTTAGTATAATTTACACTTTAAAAAAAAAATGAATACTCATATTCATGATATTTCTGCTTTTTCAACTAATGGGAAAGTTTCCTGAAGAGTGCTGAACAATAAAGTTTTGAACCTTAGAATCCGAAGAAAATATATTATATCCCTATATACAGTGTTTCTTTATGGTTTAAAACTATGTTTGATTCCTTAAAGGAGATTAACATATGGTGCAGGGTGTATTTTCTTTTCTGTCAGCAGACTTGCACTGTTTCACAGATAGAAAAGTTCCTTCTCATGCAGAATTTAAGTTGTTTTTCTTCTGTCAGGTCCAAGATGCAGCTTTCAGACTTATTTCTGCCATTTCAGAATTGTAGGGAGAGCCATTTCAGAAAATTTTAGGTTCAAAATGTTTACTCCAAGAGTATACCATAGCAGAAGGTCTCTTTAGGGAACAAAGATCACATTGTGTTAAGTTAAACTTGATTTTATTTCACCATAAACAAGAAAGTGAGATAGATGTGACAGCTGATACACTAATGTTGCTAAAGAAATTTTAACTAAAGCGTTCAGTGGGGTACAAAGATTCCTGACACCTACTAGTTTGAAACAACAAATGCATTAACTGAATACTGCTTAGCTCTGGAGCAACAACACTGAATGTATCTGGGTACTTCCAGACTCCAGTTATGCTTCCCAAGGTCAGCTCACATGGCCCTGGAGTTTTGGTGTAGAAACACCTAGAAGAGAGTTACTGAGATTATAATCTGAAATCTGATTCCTGTGAAACAGTTTCAGCCACTAAATGTGACAGATCTCAAAACTTAAAAAACATTTCTGCTCCATCAAAACTTTTTGTTTCTATGACTGAAACAAAGGCATTAAAATATTTAACTTACATTAATTCCTTTTTTCCTGCCATATCGACCACTTGAGTAATGATATAAAGTGTTAAGCTTGTAGCGTTATGATATGTTATGATTTAGGCTTGTTCTTCAGAAGATTATTCTGCTTGTCTGTTTTCTGAAGTCATTTAAATACAGCTAAAATGTTTAGATTTTCAGAATTTGGAAACAAGGTTTTCTAAAATCTCTTAATTGAGTTCCTGTTTTTCAGATGAAGCCTTTACCAAGACCAGTCATCAGTTCATCAGTATTAGCAATGTAATGTTGAGGTTACTTAACATAATTAAAATATTTAGCTTGCAGTTAAAACAGATTTTTGTCATGCATGTAACTCAGCAGACACTTAAAAGATCAGTAAGAAGACTAGGAACTAAGACCCTGCACTTTGGTACCATATCCAGAGTAAGAACTTCAATGAAGAAATCTCCATTTTTGCAATTTCTGAAAACATTACATCATTTCTCAGTATAATGAAATTTGTTACATTGCAATAGACATTCATCAATAGATCTATGGACTTCCATCCTTAAAAGTGAAGGACATTACAAAGTCAAAATCATATACTACATAAGTCAGTTCTAGTCCTAGATCTACACCACAATTCTCTGAGCAAAAATAACAAGCCAAAAAAATCTATAAATATGCCGAGAAAGTAACAATGTCAAAGAAAGGAAAAAAAAAAAAAAAGAAAAATCAGAGCCCAAAAGAAAAAAAAAATCCCTGTTTGGTGGATATCACCAGTCTCTAAATGCCTCACCAACTGAAGAACATATGAGTTATGCTCTGCTTCCCAGACTGATTTGAAAAAACATTGGTGTTCATTTTAGAAGGTATTTCAATGATTTAAAGGCTTACTGGCAGAGCATTGTGTAATAGCTAATTTCTTTGTACTGTAAGCCCAGCATCAGTGAAATTTGTTCTGAGTAATTCTTATTCCTCTATCTAAGCAGTTTCTGGAATAATACAAAGCATCAGAGAACCTGTGGAAAGCAAATAAATTCAACATCCACAAAATTATAGCCACAGGTCTGTATTATGGAATCATCTTTTGGACATCAGCAAAATAAAAAGCCTGTCATAACATCTGCTGCATGTTTTATGTGTCTTCATCTAGCCAGAAGTGGTCCCTGCCACTACTACAAAATGAGCAAGTTCAAACTAAGCATGTATTTTCTGTGTATCTTATTTTCCAACTGTCACCTCCTCTCTTGTTTAAATGGAAGCTAACAGGGAAAAAAATGCTTTGTATTTGTCACTTGCTTTGACCGAACATATTTATTATGCCATGTTTTCACTATACACTAACTATTGATCAGACAACTTCCTGGTGTCCACAGATACAAGACCACAGAACATTTAAGAACTGGAAGGCGTCTCTGGAGATCACCTGGTCCAATCCCCTGCTCAGAGAAGAGGCACACAAGGCAGGATGCCCAGGACAACGGCCAGTCAGATTGTGTCCATCTCCAAGGATGAAAATACCCCTTAAGGCAGCCTGTTCAGCTATTCAATCATCATCACAGTAAAAAAGGGGTTTGTTGTTTAATTTCCTCTGTTTCATTTCAAGCCCGTTGCCTCTTCTCTTATCATGCCACACAGAACCACTGACAAAAGTCTGGCTTTGTTGCCTTGCTCCCCACCCCATCGGGTGTTCACACACATTGACAAATCTTTCACATCCAGTGTCACACAGCTGCAGTATACCAGAGCTGACCTTGAGCACCAGCAGCCAAATCCTAAGACAGGGTGAGAGGAAAAAACACTCCCAGAGCACACTGGTGCACTTAGGGAATAAGTAGAGGGAACATGTTTTCAAAGTTTCATGCAGAGGTGTCCCTACCACATCTCTGGAGACATTAATACAAATTACTTAAAGCTGACAAGCTGGACACTCCACATAAGCAACAGCCATAAAGCTATATGTACGGTTTGGTCAATCAAATCTGGTGGAAAAATTGCAAACTCATTTAATAGTCTCTAATATAACTGACCTTAATGAATAGAAGAAAAATCAATAGGTCTTCATATGAGTAGATCAGAACTATTCATGTAGGGTGGGCTTTATATAATGTATACTGGCAACAGAAATCCTAAGCAGAAAGGCACAGCTTTATGCTGAGCACCTGTCCAAGACCAAATTTCTCAGTTCTGGTACTGGCATGCACTGGGAACATCTACTCAGCAGGTGTTACCCATGCTGTCCCCTGTTGGTAAATAAAGCAAAGAACCATTCTTACTGTATTTTTCTAATGGAATCAAATTAGAAAATATAGGAAGATGTTGACTAAAAGCATATAAAAACATGTAGGAATCCCAAAACTCACCAGTGGTTTTGGAGAAAATTACACATTTAGAAAATGCTTAGCTCCTATTTATTATTAAAAAACAAAACAAAACAAAACAAAAAACCAAAAACAAAATGAACAAATCTAGCTGCTAGTTTATCACCATTTTGTGAACAACGTAGAGCTGGAATGCACTCACAGTACATCCTTTGCAATTTATTTCCTAGCCTTCATTCCAATAGTTTCTCCATTACTCTTGAAGACTGAC
This sequence comes from Aptenodytes patagonicus, assembly GCF_965638725.1. Classification (NCBI taxonomy): domain Eukaryota; kingdom Metazoa; phylum Chordata; class Aves; order Sphenisciformes; family Spheniscidae; genus Aptenodytes; species Aptenodytes patagonicus. The sequence goes on along the minus strand of NC_134949.1, from coordinate 117,561,313 downwards.
CTTTCAGTGGCATGTTAAAGGACTAATAGTTTAAACAGTAAATATAGCTTTTATGTAGCAACACCATTCCTCATTCCACTGTATTTCTACTTTACACAATATTACTTCTAGCTGTCAACGTTTTTAAATTATCTGCTTTCTGCAGGAAATGTTTATATCCACACTAACCCTTGAGAAATACAAGACAACACATTTTTTTGCATTACTTTTCATTGTTATTCCAAATTAAGGTGATACGTGACAATTATATGGAAGTGGAAACCTTAAGGAGTATCAGGGAGTGTGAGAGGGAAATAGATTGGTGGAGCCACACCCTACCATCCCTGAGGCAAAGGCAGCAGATGGAGGCTCCACAAGAAGCAGAGGATCCCCTGCCTTCTTGCCACCAGGTAGAAAAAGGGGACCTAAGCAACTGGGGGCAATGGAAACAGGTCCCTGCTCGGGGTGCCAGGCGAACCCCCGCCCAGCCTCCCTCACCTTCCTGGTTGCCTTTACACAACAGATATGGGGCCCTGGAACTTGAGGGCCAGGCAAACGAGGATGTAGATGAAGGTCCATCCAGGGGGTTGCCTAGGGTGAGGCAGTCAGCCCCACGCATTATGACTGCCGCTGCTAAGAAAAAAAGGAGGGTAATTGTCGTAGCCGATTCCCTTCTGAGGGGAACAGAGGGCCCGATATGCCGACCGGACCCGTCCCACAGGGAAGTCTGCTGCCTCCCTGGAGCCCAGGTCAGAGACATTATGAGGAAGCTCCCTGGTCTGGTACAGTCTTCTGACTAATACCCGCTGTTGGTTATACAGGCTGGCAGTGATGAGGTTGCAGAGAGAAGTCCTGCAGTGATCAAAAGGGACTTCAGGGCACTGGGGCGACTGGTTGAAGGATCGGGAGCCCAGGTAGTGTTTTCCTCTATCCCTACAGTGGCAGGGAAGGATACTGAAAGGAGCAGGAAAACACACCTGATCAACACGTGGCTCAGGGGCTGGTGCCATCGGAGGAATTTTGGTTTTTTTGATCATGGGGAGGTTTACACAGCACCGGGTCTGCTGGCGGCAGATGGAGTCCAGCTGGACTTGGGGGGAAAAGGATCATGGCTCATGAATTGGCAGGGCTCATTGAGAGGGCTTTAAACTAGGTTCAAAGGGGGAAGGGCATAAAACCAGGCTCACTAGAGATGAGCCTAGGGGTGGCGTGCCGATGCTGGGGGCGAAATCGATAGCCCAGCTCAAGTGCATCTACACCAATGCACGCAGCATGGGAGGCAAACAGGAGGAGCTGGAAGCCATTGTGCAGCAGGATAGATATGACTTAGTTGCCATCACAGAAACATGGTGGGGTGAATCCCACGATTGGAGTGCTGCAATGGATGGCTGTAGACTCTTCAGAAGGGACAGGCGAGGAAGGAGAGGCAGTGGGGTGGCCCTGTATGTTAGGGAGTGTTTTGATTGTATAGAGCTCAACGAATGTGATGATGATACGGTTGAGTGTCTATGGGTAAGGATGAGGGGGAAGGCCAACGAGGCAGATATCCTGCTGGGAGTCTGTTATAGACCACCCAACCAGGATGAAGGGGCGGATGAAGTGTTCTACAAGCTGCTGGCAGAAGTCTCACAATCGCTAGCCCTTGTTCTCGTGGGGGACTTCAACTTCCCAGACGTCTGCTGGAAATACAACACGGCAGAGAGGAAACAGTCTAGGAGGTTCCTGGAGTGTGTGGAAGAAAACTTCCTGACACAGCTGGTAAGTGAGCCTACCAGGGGAGGTGCCTCGCTCGACCTGCTGTTTACAAACAGAGAAGGACTGGTGGGAGATGTGGTGGTCAGAGGCTGTCTTGGGCTTAGCGACCATGAAATGGTAGAATTCTCGATTCTCGGTGAAGTAAGGAGGGGGGGCAGCAAAACCGCAACCATGGACTTCCGGAGGGCGGACTTTGGCCTGTTCAGGACGCTGGTTGAGAGAGTCCCTTGGGAGACAGTCCTGAAGGGCAAAGAGGTCCAGGAAGGCTGGACGGTCTTCAAGAAGGAAGTCTTAAAGGCACAGGAGCAGGCTTTCCCCACGTGCCGTAAGAAGAATGGGCGGGGAAGACGACCAGCCTGGCTGAACGGGGAGCTCTTGCTGGGACTCAGGAAAAAAAAGAGAGTTTACCACTTGTGGAAGAAGGGGCAGGCGACTCAAGAAGAGTATAGGGATCTTGTTAGGTCGTGCAGAGAGGAAATGAGAAAGGCAAAAGCCCAGCTAGAACGCAATCTGGCCGCTGTCGTTAGAGACAACAAAAAATGTTTTTACAAATATATTAATGACAAGAAGAGAGACAAGAAGAATCTCCATCCTTTTTTGGATGCGGGGGGGAACATTGTCACCAAGGATGAGGAAAAGGCTGAGGTACTCAATGCCTTCTTTGCCTCAGTCTTTAACAGGCAGACCAGTTATCCTCAGGGTACTCAGCCCCCTTAGCTGGAAGACAGGGACGGCGAGCAAGATAAACCCCCCATAATCCAAGAGGAAGCAGCCAATGACCTGCTACGCCACCTGGATGCTCACAAGTCTATGGGGCCGGATGGGATCCACCCGAGAGTGCTGAGGGAGCTGGCGGAGGTGCTTGCCAAGCCACTCTCCATCATTTATCAGCAGTCCTGGTTAACAGGGGAGGTCCCGGACGACTGGAGGCTTGCCAATGTGACACCCATCTACAAGAAGGGCCGGAAGGAGGATCCGGGGAACTACAGGCCTGTCAGTCTGACCTCAGTGTCGGGGAAGATTATGGAGCGGTTTGTCTTGAGGGCACTCACAAGGCATGTGCAGGACAACCAGGGGATCAGGCCCAGCCAGCACGGGTTCATGAGAGGCAGGTCCTGCTTGACCAACCTGATCACCTTCTATGACCAGGTGACCCACCTAGAGGATGAGGGAAAGGCTCTACCTGGACTTCAGCAAGGCCTTTGACACCGTCTCCCACAGCATTCTCCTAGAGAAGCTGGTGGCTCATGGCTTAGACAGGTGTACTCTGCGCTGGGTAAAAAACTGGCTGGACGGCCGGGCCCAGAGAGTTGTGGTGAATGGAGTTCAATCCAGTTGGCAGCCGGTCACGAGCGGTGTTCCCCAGGGCTCAGTACTGGGGCCGGTCTTGTTCAATATCTTTATCAATGATCCGGATGAGGGGGTTGAGTACACCCTCAGTAAGTTTGCAGACGACACCAAGTTGGGCGGGAGTGTTGATCTGCTCGAGGGTAGGAAGGCTCTGCAGAGGGACCTGGACAGGCTGGATCGATGGGCCAAGGCCAACTGTGTGAGGTTCAACAAGGCCAAGTGCTGGGTCCTGCACTTCAGCCACAACAACCCCATGCAACGCTACAAGCGTGGGGAAGAGTGGCTGGAAAGCTGCCTGTCAGAAAAGGACCTGGGGGTGTTGGTCGACAGCCGGCTGAACATGAGCCAGCAGTGTGCCCAGGTGGCCAAGAAGGCCAATGGCATCCTGGCCTGTATCAGAAACAGTGTGGCCAGCAGGAGGAGGGAAGTGATCGTGCCCCTGTACTCGGCCCTGGTGAGGCCGCACCTCGAATACTGTGTTCAGTTTTGGGGCCCCTCACTACAAGAAGGACGTCAAGGTGCTGGAGCATGTCCAGAGAAGGGCAATAAAGCTGGTGAGGAGTCTGGAGAACAAGTCTTATGAGGAGCAGCTGAGGGAACTGGGGTTGTTTAGCCTGGAGAAGAGGAGGCTGAGGGGAGACCTCATCGCTCTCTACAACTACCTGAAAGGAGGTTGTAGCGAGGTGGGTGTCAGTCTCTTCTCCCAAGTAACAAGCGATAGGACGAGAGGAAATGGCCTCAAGTTGCGCCAGGGGAGGTTTAGATTGGACATGAGGAAAAATTTCTTTACTGAAAGAGTGGTTAAACATTGGAAGAGGCTGCTCAGGGAAGTGGTGGAGTCCCCATCCCTGGAGGTATTTAAAAGACGTGTAGATGAGGCGCTTAGGGACAGGTTTAGTGGGCATGGTGGTGTTGGGTTGACGGTTGGACTCGATGATCTTAAAGGTCTTTTCCAACCGCAGTGATTCTATGATTCTATGATTCTATATCCCAAAGCATAAAGTGTTGCATGTGATTAAAATTACAGTTCTATGTTATTTTTTCTTGTATTTTCTCCCCTTTTCTTCAATTTCTAAATAACTTTGTCTTTTTTTTTTTTTTTTGGAGGCACCTAAAGCTTCAACACTATCTAAAAGTCCCAAATGTCTTGCAGGAACAAAGAATAAAGTTAATTTAAACTTCTACTACCCACATGCATCTTCAAAAACCTGATTTATGTTACATAAAGTACTATAATGTAGTTTGATAACATCAAATACAAGATAAATGTAATAACTGATGAGCAGTAAACGATTCAAAAGACACAAATGTGTTTATGGAATGACTAAGTCAAGCCAGGAAGAAGATGATCATCAAGGTTTCTGGTACTGACCGAAAACATGGGAGACGTCCTTTAACATACTGTTCAGAGAACAGGATGCAGGATTGGTTTTCTCCTCATAAAAGGAATAAGGCATCATCATTTGTTCTCAGAAAGCAGTAAGTGCAACTAACTGAGAAAAAGGGGGTAAATTAAGATTTTTGAGACAGGACCACTACAGTGAAATTGCTTATAACCATAGGTGCTTTCCTCTCTCCTCCAGTGTTAGGAAATCTTATAAATGAAGCCAAAGCAATGTATGCAATGAGAGGTAAGAGATTTAGTTGTTTGATACATTTTTCATTTTATTATGATTTTTTTTCAAGAAACATAAGAATTATTTATAGCAAATAAACCTTGTCTGGTTGGTGAATGCATACTAAGTCAGTCCCAAGAACCCACAATAGCTCATGAAGACAGTTACTGATGGCAAAAGTGTCTTTGCAGCAATGCCAAAGGAATTACAGATCAGGTGGAAAACCAGTTTCTGTACATTCAAAGAACCCTCCCCATAAAAATGCTGTTATCAGAACCATGATGACTGTCATGGGGGCACTCGATGTCTGACACCTGCTTCGATGAGTCTTAGAGTCTTTATAGTCAAGAACCTTTTGAGGAGATTAAATGAAGCAGCAAAAGTAGTTATACTAATTCCAGCTACAACTAGATGAGAAACTTCTTCAGGTACAAAAAAAGAAACATTTTTTTTTAACGCTTTCGTGGACTTGTTTTGTATCACAAGAACAAAGATATGATGGACAATTTTCACAGTCATTCTTTCACTGAGACTGAGAGAAACTGTAGAGGCAAACAGGTTTCCCCTGAACTGCCCACCTCCTTCCTGACTAGATAAAAGGACCACAGTTTTCCTGAATCTGGGTGCCTTAACCTTTGATAGCTACTTCTTAAAGGGTTATAACAGAAAACTTCCAATAAGTGTAACGAGGAATAATTGAAGTGAATAAAACAGATTTCTAACAGCTTCTTGAATTATTGAAAGTTTTCCATTACTGGACCTGAAACATGTTGTGAAGGTACAGGCAAAATGTGGTTATGGCATTATTGTGTTTTCTTTATTCCACATGCTTACTCATTCCCTCCTGACTTTCCTACCTAAACTCCCAAAATAGCACAGCACAGAAGAGACAGTATAGGAACCATTTCAGACCAAGTTGGGTAGGTAGGGTAAGGGAGAGAATCTCTTTGGAGAAAGTTGCTAGTTTACATATATAATCACAACTGAAGATGTTTAATCCTTTTTTCCGTTCAATTATCCATTGCGATGATAAACTGATAGTAACAACCCCCCTACCACCACCACATTTTCTAGTATAGGCAAAGCTTCTGATAAAACAGGATGTGTATCTTACTAGAAAAATAAAGCTGTGGCTGTGATAACATCACATCAACTTTATTATTAGCACCCATATGCAGACAGACATGCATGTTTGTGATTTGCAGGGTAACTAGTTTTATCATAAGAAGGTAGATAAAATTCCATGTTAGATACAGTCATTCAGTGTAAAATAACTATGCTTGTAATAATTCCTCCCAGCCCCCCAAGACAAAAAAAAAAAATCTGTTTAAAATAACCTTCTGTGTCACTTCTTAACCAGTAACATACTGTCATAAAAATAGACCAAAGCCATATGGCCTAAGACAAGATTTAGAGATTAGTAGATTCCTCTGTACCTTAATGGCACCACACTCACCACCTACATGCTTCCATTGATGACAGAGGAAATCACGTGAGAGTTCTCTATCCTACTTCTGATAAATACTTTGGTTTAATACTTTGGTTTACCTTGAATCACTGGTTTAAGCCATTTAAGCTAACCTGCCTGAAAGAAATTAGAGAGCGCACAGAGAAGTGGCTCTACTGGTTGAACAGTGGGACTGGTAACTCCTCTGACAAAAGGGAAACATTGAACTGATGAGCAGGAAAATTTTAAATAGCCATGCCGCTGCACGAACCGGCCATCTGTCAGGTAACTCAGCCTAATGCAAAGATAAGTGTTTAACACCTTGGAATATATGCATGCTCCAGAGAATATTTGAGTTCTGCATATATTTTAAAAGAAAAAGAAATCTCTGGTGTTCTGGTTTATTCCTGGTAGGCAGCAGAGTACCACACAGCCACTCGCTCACTCCCTCTCAGTGAGATGGAGAAGAGAATAAGGATAAAAGTCCAAAAAGTTTGGTTTGAGATGAAGACAGTTTATTAGGTAAAGCAAAAGCTGCACATGCAAGTAAAGCCAAAAGAGGAATTCATTCACTACTTCCCATGGGCAAGGCAGGTGTTCAGCCATCTCCAGGAAAGCAGGGCTCCATCACGCATAATGGCTACTTGGGAAGACAGAGACCACATAACTCCAAATGTCCCCCCCTTCCTTCTTCTTCCCCCTAGTTTTATTGCTGAACATGATGTCATACAGTATGGAATATCCCTTTGATCAGCTGGGGTCAACTGTCCCAGCTGTGTCCCCTCCCAGCTTCTTGTGCACCCCCAGCCTTCTCGCTGGCAGGACAGTGTGAGAAGCAGAAAAGACCTTGACACTCTGTAAGTACTGCTCAGCAGTAGCTAAAACATCCCCATGTTATCATCACTGGTTTCACCACAAATCTAAGACATAGCACCAAAGAAGCTACTATGGAGAAAATTAACTGCATCCCAGCCAAAACCAGTACATTCTCCACCCCTTATTCCATACAGTTTATGTCATGCTCAGGTGACACACTATCTCAATAAATCCTCATAACCACCACCACCCTTTCCCGTTCTTTGATATAATGCGCAGATATCATTCCCTCAGTCTATGGACCACCCCTGTAGAATGACTGTAAAATGTCCACAAATGTCCACAAAAGGTCCACTGAGTTCATTTAGACCATGACTTTGGGCTCCATCTGTGATGGTGGTCACTCAGGACAGGAGAGGTGGTGTGTTGCGTGGAGTTACTGGGCACCAAAGCCAGCTCAGGTCGGGTCACTGCGGCACTTGCACTGCTTCTTGTGAGGCTTCTCCTCCATTGGTTCAGGTGGTTCCTGCTATAGTACTTCCTATAACATACAACTCAAATCTTGGGTTTCAACAGTTTAAAGGCATATCCATTACACTCTCCACTCCAGGTCCTTTTGGACCAGACCATCAGGTTTAACATTGCAACGAACTCCTCCCTTTGCCACTGTTCCATTGTGGCCTTATCTATGAACCACAGTCTCTTCAGGGGTATACCTGCCGTGGCATAGACTTATCCACAGCTACAGTCCCTTTGAAGTGCTCCTGCATCAGTGCAGCCTTACCCATGGTGACAGTCCCTTCAAGGGTGTACCTGCCATGTTGTGGACTTATCCACAGCCACAGACACTTCAAGGTGTTCCAGCAGGGCCTTATGCACAGCCACAGATGTTTCAAGGTGCACCTGCTGCAGCACGGACATATCGATGGCCACAGATGCTTTGGGGTGTCCTGCTCCCACGTGGACTCATCCATAGGTCACAGTCCGTTCGGCTCAAGTTCTCACTGAATTTCCAGCCTGTCCAGTACAGCAGCACAGAAACAGCAGTGATGTCCCGGCCATCTGCCAGCCCAGGCACATCGCCATTGCTGTTATCAAAATGTTCCCAGGCACAGTAAACTAAGATGATAAGCAGTACAGCAGTACAGCAAGCAGCATAAGCAAAAAGCAGCCACTAACGAGCACCAGACTCTAATAAGGCAAGCAAGCCCCATGGCAAGCACAGGAGTGTGCTGATTAATAGCTAAACAGCAATAACAGCTATAAATTCGATCTAGCACATTCCAATCAAACCTGTCATTATCTCGAACCCTTCAAGCCCCATGTTGGGTGCCAAAAGGACTGTCGTGGTTTAACCCCAGCTGGCAACTAAGCACCACACAGATTCTCATTCACTCCCCCCACGGTGGGATGGGGGAGAAAATCCAAAGAGTAAAAATGAGAAAACTCGTGGGCAGAGATAAGGACAATTTAATAGGTAAAGTAAAAGCCTCACACACAAGCAAAGCAAAACAAGGAATTCATTCACTCCTTCCCATGGGCAGGCAGGTGTTCAGCCATCTCCAGGACAGCAGGGCTCCATCACGTGTAACAGTTACTTGGGAAGACAAACGCCATCACTCCGAATGTACCCCCCTTCCTTCTTCTTCCCACAGCTTTATATGCTGAGCATGACGTCATATGGTGTGGGATATCCCTTTGGTCAGTTGGGGTCAGCTGTCCCGGCTGTGTCCCCTCCCAACGTCTTGTGCACCCCCAGCCTACTCGCTGGTGGGGTGGGGTGAGAAGCAGAAAAGGCCTTGACTCTGTGTAAGCCCTGCTCAGCAATGGCTAAAACATCCCTGTGTTATCAACACTGTTTCCAGCACAAATCCAAAACATAGCCCCATGCTAGCTACTATGAAAAAAATTAACTGTATCCCAGCCAAAACTAGTACAACCAGTTTCATACTTCAAAAACCACTTTGATTTTGAGGATTTGTCAAAGTAGCACAGTAAAGAGAAACCAAGGCAGTTCTGAGTAAGCTAACTCAGGTCCCAGGAAAAACAGCCACAATAGCATATTATCTGTGCTAAGTACCACTTCAGAGTACAAAACTTCTTTGTACTTTTTGGTCATGATTGTAGTGACTAAAATTCAACCATGGACATGGCAATGACCATAGTGAACATGCACCCAAACTAATGCAGAACTGAACTGGTACAAACAGATATCAATTAGACCACAAAAAAAAAATACTCAAATAGGTTTGAGTAACAAATAGCTTTATGGAATCCATGATCTGCCAGAGGATGTTTCATAAAAATAAGCTAATTGTCAACGACATTATTAGTGATTTCCTGAATTTTTTTTTTTTTTTTTTTTTTTTAACCACAGTAGATCCTGAGACTGTGAAATGTGAATTACAGAGTTAACTCAATTACAGGAAGCTCTTCAATAAAATAAAGATAATAGCCATCTACTTAACAGAAAATTAGCATGATTTCCCATATACTTTTGCCAGCAATGCTGTAAAGAATGCTCATTTCTACAGATTCTTTATTCAATCTAGCCCATGTCTCTAAATAGCCTAAATGCAACACTTACTTTGAGAATGCTGAAATGCAGCGGCCATCAGTAAACAGTGATAAATAATACTATTGAGAGCTTGGGGGGATTAATATGTAAATGCTGGTGAAGGCTCATTCTGCAGTATGTGCTCCATGAACAGAGGGCCTATTAAAAGTGATCAGAAATCTTTCCCCAACCACGCACTTCTGCCCAAAAATGAGGATAAGGACAATGTCACATATGTATCTCATTATGACATGGAATTTCAAAATTCTGTCATAGCTCTTGCTGCAAGCCCAGGGCCCAAGGAGTAAAGATTATAGTGAAGGTCTGCTAAAGGTCAATCAGCCTTTGAACATGTAAGAAAGAAACTTTTGCTAGGAACCCTATAGCACAGGACAGAACATACAATCCAAGACTCCAAATCTGAAACTGTTTTATCATAAGGTAACCCACATGCTTGTGTGTTTCCAGGATCACACCCTCTCAGGAAAAGATGTGAATCTGAAATATTAAACTTCAAATCCTTCAGTTCAATAGGTTAAATACAACTTGTTTGTGGTACCAACATTTTACTTCCTAATTTTGAAATGCTTCTTATATAGGGAATCAAAATACTTTTTGTACAATGCTACTCAAAACATGTTTACTACATATTTCAAGGATGGTGGTTTTGAAGGTACATAGCTTCCTAGTAAAGCCAATTAACTCTGAGGGAAAAAGTTAGGACATGAGGAGTGTTTCTAGAAATTCCAATCCCCTCACTCATGTTGCACTCTCAACAAGCCTCACCCTTTTACAGTAAATTCCTATTATTTAAGTGCTACACTCATTAATTGTTTCCTGCTTTAACAAATACCTAGATACCAGTGCTGTCTTAGGGTTTGTGCTTTTCTCTTTGCAGAAGGCCAGCAAGCATCTTCTGCATTCCAGGAATTTTGTTCTAATAACTGGTGACCCTGACATAGCCTAACCATAAACAAAGATACTACCTATTAAAAAAAAAAAAAAAAACACCTCCACAAAAACCTAACTGATTCTTAGGGCTGTACCTTAACAGTTTATTACTTCACAGCTGTTCATTCCCCCCTGCCGCCTACAGCCCACTTCTCCAAGCTAATTTTACAGACTCTGCTAAACGTATGAGAGGCAGCTGGGGGGTTGTTTTATTTTGTTAAATTCTATCAGAAATGTATTGTTAGGAAAGTCTCACTCTAAATTTCTTCATATTGCATCACATTGAAGGAAGGATGACTAGAACCTGTTCTTATGGCATTTATACCTATAAGCACTAAGGTTTCCAGTATTATTACTTCTAAGTTGGGTACACATTCATTTTCATCTTTTCTTTGGAAGCTGTTTCATAAGGTCTTTTCAGTAATTTATGCACTTTGTTTCTCTTTCCACTATGCCCTCCATGTTGTTTGTATCTTTCTCATCGTATTTTCCAAGCATGTACACAATACACTGAAAGTAGTCTTAATCATACCATGAAAGATAATATTGATACCTTTTTAGAGGCTCAGAATCAAAATTGTGTAGCTGAAGCCATACTCCAAGGAGAATAGTAGGTATAAATAAATGCCAGCAGTATAGACAATGACAGAAATACTTATTCAACAGTAGAAGTCCTGTTCATGAGAAAAAAACAACAAAAAATAACTTGCCATCAGCAATAGCTCCCACTGATTTCTCCCTGAAAAAAAATAAAAAAGCTAATACCTTACAGCTGAGGATGCAATGATCTTTGCTAGATTGAATCACTTTCCAGAGATAAGGTATACAAGACCTAATCACTCAGTCTGAAAATAGTTTTGCAATTCATGTCCATTTTGATGTGGGTAATCACACAACCTGCAAGCCTGGATTAATTTCTAAGCATTTTCTTTTATTATAGTAGTATAGAATAGTACTAAAGTAACAGAAGACCTTCCTTGACTTACTCAAGCTTACGTAGTTACAAAGGAAGGGCAAGAAATTGTGGATGAACTTCCCAGCACCCTTAGTCCACTCACATTTTATTTTATGTCTCAATTCCTGTTTTGTAAAATACGTGAATAATTAAATACATGAAAATGGAGACCAGTCCTTCTCTACTTCCAAGAAAAATAAAAGCATTAGGAAAATTTCTCAGACGCAACAACAAAATCTCAGAAGTACTGTCCTTTGTTTCTCCTCATCTTTCTTCTCCCTTGAACAATGACACTTCTTAGGTTTACAATATTACAGGCCCATGAGGAAATGAGGAAAGAAAGTAATGGAATATGGGCCACATGGCAGATCTATCACGCTCTCCCTTTCCTGGAGTTATCACACTGAGTCTACTAGCCTGCTAGATGACTTTGGGACACCTTGCCTTTATTCCTACTTATTTAATGAAGCCTGTGATACCGTCCTCTACTCTTAAATACATCAATATCTACCACTTCAGAGTGCTGTGTCTGATGTTACTGTGAATGAAGTGCATAAAGATACAAACAATTTTTTCTATAGTAATAGTCACTTAAAAAATGGGCACTGATAACACAAAATGTCCATTTAAGCTATCCCAGCAGTGTATGCATGCACCCTTCCGAAAATCTTTTTGAAAGTAAAAGGTAAAAAATAGATGCTGTGGGAGAGAGGACTGACTTTCATGATTAGCACAGGTATAGAATAGTCTAACTTCTTGAGTAAGATGATGATAATTCTTAGGGACTAATAACTAAAACAAGACATGACTGACTTTACATGGTATGCTTAAAAACAATGCAGCTTTGACAAAGCCAGACTGTTGGGATCGGTTTCCTTAGTATCATTTTGATTCAAAAGCTGAAATGTGTGACAAAATGCAGTCATCGTAACCTATATTTAATGCCAGCATGCCAGACTTCAAAGATATGTAAAAACTATTTCAGGTAAGCATATTGGATGATACTAAACAATTTGTGCTGTATGGATTACATAGGCATCAGATCTGCATGTGAGCTAACACATACTCCATCTCCATCCACAAGCTGTGAATGAGAAACGACTCTTTTCCCAGAAATCTGTTCATGAGTAAGAGAGAAAGACAGAGCACGTACACATTTAAAGAGACTTGCTGACATAATTCAGGAAAGTTGATTAGTTATTTCAACTTTGCACAAAGTGCAAGGTGCCTTAAGGTCAGGTATTGGCTGGATATCAATACTACTCAGTTTCTACATTTCATTTACCTAGAGCATTAGTCCAAGTGGCAGTGAAATACTGGGGCACCATAGGTGCCCAAATCTCACTTGGAAGCTACCGTCTTCTCTGTGGGAGCCTTGCTGGTTGACCCTACCTGCCCAACAAGTGGTTAGCCTTATGAATGTTTAACTCTCATTCAGGAGCCTTCAATAGCATATTTGTTTTAGTAGCCTGGACCAAAATAAAAAAAGAAGTTGACTGAAGATGAAGGTAAAGATGAAATGACGACAGAAGAGTTTAAAAAAGAAACAGAGTAAGAGCTTGTGCATTCTGCCTCCAGTCTCTCCAGTCAACACCTGCAGTATTTCTCGTCTCTTTTCTTCAGATCACACCTTCCCCTCCAGATTATTTTCCAGAATCTTTTCTTTTTTCTTCCCGTGTTATGTTTCTCCAAGAGTCAAAAAGTATTCTGTTGGTGTTCTGGAGTTCATATGCCAATAGCTTTTAAAGGATAATCTTCCATTGATAAAGAACAACACAAAAAAAAGCATCAGAAATACTTTTTTTTTTTTTTTAACATGAACCATTGTAAGTTTCTTCCAATTTTCTCTACTCATGAGTAGTTCCTCTGCCACCTTCTACATAGAAGCATACATTCTGCTGTACCATGAGAAATCCTGAAATGTTTCAACCTGAAACTCACTTCATACTCAATTAAAAGAACACGTGAAAAGGAGCCTTAAGAAACTATACAAAACCAGGAAAGGCCACAGAAATGCATACACTGCTAGATCTGATGCTGGAAGGCCACTTACAAAAAACCCCATCCCTGCACACATTAACTGCATTAACTGCAAGATGAACTTGTGATACTGGTATTATAGAAATGCAAGCTTCCCTCCCTCTTACCCTGCCTCTCTCCTGAAAATAATTTCAAATAGTTTGACCTTAGCCTTCAATGTAAGTCCAATCGGTTTCTTGTGGCTGAAGAGAATAAATTGATGAAGACATAACATTACTATTAAGTGCTCCACACCTTTCTGAAATCTCTAGCTAATTAGCAAAACACTAAAAAGATAAAATAATCTTGCCAAAGTGCTGGCTTGATTTTAACCATAACTTTACCTATTCTACCACGAGTGTTCTCAATAGCTTACTGACACCCAACATGTCCCAATTCTACCAGAATTCACTCCTTACTTTAATGTATACATAGGTCCATCTGGAAAAAATCAATAAGAAAAGTTAAAATATGATACTTTTGTCATGTTAGCTGACACAACAACACATAATATTACTAGCTCTATATTAAATATACTTAATTCTGATTTCTGCAGCCACTGTAGAATGAATACCCCTTGAATTTAAAGATAAACGCTGCAGCCTCTTTGCTTAGCTCACTGCAGCCTCTTTGTTTTGCTTTTCTTTGCTTTGCTCACTGCAGCCTCTCCAGATCCCTCTGCAGAGCCTTCCTACCCTCAAGCAGATCAACACTCCCGCCCAACTTGGTGTCATCTGCAAACTTACTGAAGGTGCACTCAATCACCTCGTCCATATCATTGATAAAGATATTAAACAGAACTGCCCCAATACTGAGCCCTGGGGAACACCACTTCTGACCGGTCCCCAACTGGACTGAATTCCATTCACCACAACTCTTTGGGCCCAGACATCAGGCCAGTTTTTTACCCAGCGAAGTGTACGCCCATCCAGGCCATGGGCAGCCAGTTTCTCCAGGAGAATGCTGTGGGAAACAATGTCAAAGGCTTTACTAAGGTCTAGCTAGACAACATCCATAGCATTTCCGTTGTCCACTAAGCGGGTCACCTTGTCATAGAAGGAGATCAGGTTAGTCAATCAGGACCTGCCTTTCATAAACCCATGGTGACTGGGCCTGATCACCTGGTTGTCCTGTATGTGCCGTGTGGCGGCACTCAAGATGATCTGCTCCATAACTTGCTCTGGCACCGAGGTCAGACTAACAGGCCTGTAGTTCCCCAGATCCTCCTTCCAGCTCTTCTTACAGATGGGCATCACATTTGCTAACTACCAGTCAACTGGAACCTCCCCAGTTAGCTGGGACTGCTGATAAATGACTGAAAGTGGCTTGGTGAGCACTTCCACCAGCTCCCTCAGTACCCTTGGGTGGATCCCATCCGGCCCCATAGACTTGTATGTGTCTAAGTGGTGTAACTAACCATTTCCCCTTTGATTATGGGGGCTTCGTTCTGCTGCCCATCCCTGTCTTCCAGCTCAGGGGGCCAGGTACCCCAAGAACAACTGGTCATACTATTAAAGAGGGAGGCAAAGAAGGCATTAAGTACCTTAGTCTTTTCCTCATCCTTTGTCACTATGTTTCCTCCTGCTCCAAGAAAGGATGGAGATTCTCCTTAGCCCTTGTCTCATTGACAAGTTCTGATGAGAGACAGTGAAGTACTTTAATACTCAGGAAAACAGAGAAACATGCTTCATTGAAAAAACCTTTCCTCCACACCAGTGCTTTGGATTTTAATGTACTTTATATATTAAAACCAATCAGCCTCAGCAAAAGAGTACGTTAAAAAAACAGCTTAGAATGTTCAGCATGGAACTGATTATTAAAAACCTCACCCATCCACAGGTTCTCTTTTCAGTTTCATACTCAAAATGCTCAGTGGTTCTGGTAAAGTACAAACCAGAAATGCAGAAAACCCAGCCACTCTTTAGAGCAAAGATTTGCAAGAAATTGAGCAACACGTCCAAGTACTCTAATCTTCCCAACAGTCGCTTTGATTAAAGAGTTTCAGGATACCATTATCTTCTTGTTTTGTGAAATCATTCAGAGGGCTCACTCCTGTTCTCAATTGGAATTCAAACAGATTTAGAATCATAGAATAATAGAATCATAGAATAGTTTGGGTTGGAAGGGACCTTTAAAGGTCATCTAGTCCAACCCCCCTGCCATGGGCAGGGACATCTTCAACAAGATCAGGTTGCTCAGAGCCCCATCCAGCCTGACCTGGAATGTTTCCAGGGATGGGGCATCCACCACCTCTCTGGGCAACCTGTGCCAGTGCTTCACCACCCCCAGCGTAAAAAAATGTCTTCCTTATATCTAGTCTAAATCTACCCTTTATTAGTATAAAACCATTATCCCTTGTCCTGTTACAATAGGCCCTGCTAAAAAGTTTGTCCCCATCTTTCTTATAAGCCCCCTTTAAGTACTGAAAGGCCACAATAAGGTCTTCCCGAAGCCGCCTCTTCTCTAGGCTGAACAACCCCAACTCTCTCAGCCTTTCTTCATAGGAGAGGTGTTCCATCCCCCTGATCATTTTTGTGACCCTCCTCTGGACCCGCTCCAACAGGTCCATGTCTTTCCTGTGCTGAGGGCTCCAGAGCTGGACGCAGTACTCCAGGTACAAAGCTTTAGTACTCTGACTCGGGGAGATAGGTTGCTTATTTTATGAAATACAATTGTTTTCAGCGCAGCCTTCAACTTCATAAATCCTTGCCTATTTTGTATTAATTACATAATTCTGACATGATAAAATCCCAACAAGGTCCCACATAAATATCTAGGATAAAATAGACTAGACACCTGTATTTGTTTCTAGTAGTACTGTACGTTTGTACATGCATTGCATAGCCCTAAATTAGGGTTCCACATCAAATGCAAAACCCAAACCCATAATCTTTTTTAGAAATGAGAACAATTAATGAGCTTTTAGTAACACTCGATTATGAACATGAATTACATCCTCACTTCGGTGTTGAAATTTTGCTAAGTTGAAAATACGGTTCAAAGTCCTTCAAGAGCTTCCTGGAAGTTGGAAAGAGTATTCTCAGGAAAGTACAATTGTATAGCTACCTGTAAGTATTGTTCAGTTAAGTGAGACCTTGACAATACACCATCATAGCTCTATCTCAGTAGGTCATTCTGGCATGCTCCGGGAAAATACACAAAGCACAGCTAACTGTTATGGGGAGGTTTCATTTATTTTTAAATTTAAGGGGTTTTCATCCTCCAGTAGTTGCAGAAGTCAGAGTTAAGTATACTTAATACAGAGCTAGCAGTATTAAGCGTTGCTATGTCAGCTAACATGACAAAGTATCACAATATTTTAACTTTGCTTATCTATGTTTTCAGATGGTCCTGTGTATACATTAAAGTAAGGAGGGAATTCTAGTAAAATTGGGACATGTTGGATGCTCTGCTTTTGGTATGCAAGGTAGGCAATGAAAAGAAACAAAACAGCAAAGATTAACTCTTTACAACTTTACAACCTTATGACATACTTTGGGCAGAAGCCTGAAGGTGATGGTAAACCAAGTTAACAAAGTCAAGTGAGTGCAAAGTCAAAGTCAAACGACCAATGAAGCACTTGGCAGCTTTTGTCAACCATCTGAGTTAGAAAGCCACAAAGCATGAAAACAGCTAATTTCAGCAGGATGGGGGGAATGTCTGGGGGCAGCATCAAGTCAGGCTACCAGACAAGATTTGGACTGTTTACTGAGATCAAGTAAATATCCTCTTCCTCTGAGTCCATGCTGCTGGTTATAACTGAACCAGAAGCCTTTACTGGGGAAGAGAGAAGTGTGCTAGAATAAAAATTGCTATCCATCTGCTTTGCTCATCCCACTTAGTGAGAAGATCTTGGATTCTCTGTCACTAAGTGGCACAGTTGTGTCCTGGTGACTCACCTCTGGATTCTCCCGTGGTGATGGTCTACCAATTCTCCTCAAGACTGCCAATTCTGATCAACTCCAAAGGTAACAGATTTCCTAGACCTTTGATTTCATTCACTATAGCTGCTCCATCTTAAACCTAACCTGAACACAGTACCCACAGGGAACAGAAGTTTTACATTATTGTATACAATACTGCATCTAAGGTTCCAAAACTCTCATGTGTCCACACACAACTCAAACCATCCTTCTTCAAAAGTATGACTCAGGCAGTACTTAAAAACAGGAGATTACAACATAAAATATTTCTAAAAAAGGTATTTTATAGTGCCTGGGAATTTGTGTTTGGTTCAGATGCAGTATTTCAAAGGAGACTAATTACTGTGGGGAATACTGACAGGCAGATAGTCGCTCATTTGCTTTTATTGGCGACTAATTAGTAAGACCATCATTCAGTTCATTTTTTAAAAGGCCATTTAAAATTACTTTGGGAAGAATTGTATCTTATTTCAATTTACAGTCAAAATGCTTATTACTGAACACCTACTGAAAATGTTCACTTATGCATGCAATATTTATATGCACAGATAAAGACCTTCACACTTGACAGACAGAACATGTCAGAGAAGATAAATATATCTACCTATTATTCTCAATTAGAAAAACAAAACCCTGTTTGAAAATTTACTAGAGTTAACTGACTTCTGCTGATGCTTTCTGGAATTTAGTAAAAGCAAACTAAACAAAAGTTGTGATGTTAGTGAAACACCTAGGAAATATTTGCTATTAGCCCTTTTGTCTCACTGATCTCTAAAATAAAAGTATAAATATCTTCTAGGCTACCATTATTATCATCAAACAAGGAATAGTTTAGATTGTGCTAGAAGCTTTTCTCACTCTAAAATATCAAAAGTATATCACATACTTTTCCTTTGTGCTTCTATACACAGTAACTCATTACTGTTCCTCACAATGATGACTACTAATTATATACCATGGCTTCTTGGAGGATACAGGCCTTACAGGTGTCTGTTTTGACACTGGGAATCTTTCTGTTCCTCCTCCATCTAATGTCTACATGTTAAAACTAAAAATAATGTAAAGCTGGAAATAATAGGTGAGAATTTCCTCTTCAAATCTCACCTCCTTCCACAGAGCCTCAAAAACATACAGGTCTTATTACCCCTTTCAGAGACTACCCCTGCATTTTGTCACTATTATCCCTTACTTCTTTGACAGACCATGGATAGAAATACAGAACACTATCACACTATGCATGAGCTCAGTTCTGTGTACAGGAAGACTTATCCCTCCAAAAACATTTCGCCAATATACTGAGCAGCTTAGTAGCTTCAGCAGTTGAAATGTCACTACTCTGTACTTACACAGATGTATCAGCCATTTACTCTCTAAATTTACATCTCCCAGCGATTTTGCACCTTGCTCCTCAATGATCCACGCATGGAGTTTTGCTAAGTCACAGAGCTAAACTAACAAACACAGAATCACTAATATCTCTCTCTGTTAAACAAAACAAAAAAGCAGTGCTCTGCCCTTCCCAGTAAATGCAGCAGAGAAGATTTAACTGAGACAAAGAAGCAATATATTGTTTACCCCTGGTTACACAAAAAATATTCATAGAAACCAAGTAGGGCAATGCATGACACAGATTATTAAGCACAACTGCAACACAAATAACAGCAAAACCAACCTTTATGATTAATGCTATTGATTGCATTGTTTTGAAATATTCAAAGACAAGAATAATAATATAGTATAGCAATTATGTAATTATACTGACATATGCAAATTTTTACATATGCTAATAATTCATAACAGATTCTTCCTTCAAATACTTGAAATCTATGTTGACATTTGATACATTAAGACAGAACTTGTAATCAAATAGAGCACAAAGCACCATTGTATTTAAAGTACTTCCATGGATACCATTACTACTGCATCTGAATACTTAAAGATGTGAATGTATCTGTCCTCAGAGGAAACTTTAAAAAAAAAAAAAAATATTATTCCAATCTTTGACAAAGAAAGCACAGCAACAAAGGCTTTAGTTATCAGAAAGCATTTAGGAACCTGCTTATCACCAAAATACAGCTGGTAGCCTGTAGATGTAAGGATCTTCACAGAATGGCTGAGGTTAGGAGGCGTCTCTGGAGGTTGCCTAGTCCAATCCCTCAGAGAGCTGGCATACAAGGCAGGGTGCCCAGGACAACGACCAGTTAAATTGTGAGCATCTCCACCCCTCTTTGCCACACGGGTGCATTGGTTGCTTATGGCAACTTGGGGTCCACCAGGATATCACCACCACCACCTCATGCCCCTCCCATACCATCTTGTCCAAACTGCTTTCCAGACTGTCCAGACCCAGCCTGTACTTGGTCACCAGGTTATTCCTCCCCAAGGACAGGGCTCCATGTTTCCTGTTGTTGGACTTCGTAATATTCTCCTCCACTCATTTCTCCAGCTCATCAAGGCTTCTCTGGAAGGCTGCACAACCATCTGGTTAGTCTATCATCCCAGTTTGGAGTCACCTACAAAGCTTGCTGAGGGTGCACTCTGTCCCATCATCCAGCTCAGTTATGAGGATATTAAGCAATATTAGACCCAGAATCAACCCCTGGAGGACACTGCTAGGGACTGGACTTTGCCACTGATCACAACCCTTTCAGCACAACAGTTTAGTTAACTTTCAGTCCCACTTCACTGCCCATTTACTTAAGTCCACACTCTATCAGTTTGTCAATTATGATGTGATAGGAGATAGTGCTGAAACCAGCAACATCCACAGCTGTCCCCTCATCCACCAACTCGGTCACCTCATCGTATAAATCTGTTGGGTTCACCAGGCATGATTTCCCTTGCTACTGCTCTTCAGGATCCTGAATTCCACCATCTTATGATCACAGCAGCAAGACTGCTCCCAACCTCTATATCCCCCACCAGTCCTTCCTTGGTTTTAAGTACCAGCTCTAGCAGTGCATCTTCCCCCATTGGTTTCTCCATCACCAGTGTCAGGAAGTTATCATCAATGCACTCCAGAAACCTCCTTCATAGCTTGTGCCCCACTGTGCTGTCCCCTCCAACAGATAACAGGATGGTTCAAAACACACCTTTGCCAACAATAAACAAAACAAAGACCATCAGCCCTTTCAGAGTTAGTAGTTAAGTTACTTTCAAACTGAAGTGCCTCTCCACATTGTACCCTAGTGATTACATAGGCCATTAAATATTAAAAAAAAAAAAACCCACACCATAACTTTCGTCATTAATTCATGTAATTAGGACAAATGTGTATGTGTGCGTGAAGATTTTTTGCATTCAATGTACAACACTACATAAAAGGATAAAGCAATAAATGATGAAAAATGCTGAAAAATCATTTTCAATATAGTAGCCAAAGAGAATGGATTGAGGGTTAAAAAAATATATTCAACCTACTGCCTAACAAAAAATACAGCACACTGGATGAGTCAAGACTGTCTATATGGTTTATGAATAGCAACTTAGAATACTCTTCCTATGAGAATAATACTGATATGGAAACACAAAGCTGAAGCATTTACAAAATGAATGCTTGTATATTTATATCCTCAGATGAGCACTGTGTATCTGAATCTAATTTCTATGCAACTGTTTCAAGCCAATTTGTATCAAAATCCATTTAAAAAACACATATCATTTTGCTAGTAGTTTTTCCATACATTGGCTTAACTGTGCACATATTTATGTTACATGTTTTATACACATACACATAGTTTTATATACACATGAAGAAATCTTTCAGTTCAGCAGTTCAACTGTATATAGTATGTATATAAACTATATACAAAGCATATATAATATATATAAAACATATATTTGTGTGTATACATCATTAACAAGAACTACTTGATTACCTGTTAGAATGTAATTACACACTTTATCAGGAAACCACATATTTACAAATTGCAGAGAAGTATCATTAAAAAAGTCACTATGAATTTCCTCAGTTAAACATTATCTACTGCCTCCCCTCTCCACCCTTCAAAAAAAAATCCCAATGCAACAAAACTGCCAAAAGCTATTAGACAAAGCTATTTGTAAATTGATGTTGTATGGGATTTACTTGAAGGCAAAGATTAACATAAAATAGGAATATTCTACTTTTTTTCTTTTTTTTTTCATGGAAGCGTAACTTATTACACATGCTTCTAGGCTAATAGGTTACATATGAAGTTTCAGTTAGAAATAATTTTTACAAGTTGTAGGTCCCTTGAGAAGCTGATCTTCTAACAGAAAAAATGAACACTTAGTGAGAGACTCTGCTACCACTGCACCCACAACTAATTCAAGTATTGTGTATTTTCCTTTCAGACTACAGAAAGTTTCTGTTAATACACAGAGTAAGACTTATGTATAATAAGGTACCAAAATTGCAAGTTTTTCTCTAGGCAGTAGATAATTTGAGCTATTACATTTAATTGTTATTGCACAATTGTTTTTTAATTGGATTTCCTTACTGAAGACAATAATTTATGTTCCTTTTGTAATGCTGTTACCCATGTAATGTCATCTATAGGTCTTGCCCACCACCACTACCAGATCTGGCCAGAAAATCTATTGCCGTATACCATTTATACCAATATTGCAATTTAAAGTGTGCAGAATTTTAGACATAATACAGATTTGCTGGCCCTGCATTCAACTTTCTTGATGAGAAAAATCAAGATACAGTGTGGTTTTTTCCCAGAATATATCGATTCTGAGCTCCCAAAGCACAGGTAATCCAAGAAAACACCCATTCATTTGCAGGTAGCCAATGAAAAAGAAAACTAGTAATGTTCTGTCTTGCCTAGGAGACAGTAACAACTGTGTGCTGGCCTGGCTGGAATAACTGCAGTCTCAGGAGAGGAAGATTTCTGAGGTGTAGCAGAGTTCAGCTGAGTGAAAAGAGTCATCACTCTTTCTAGGATTCCTTACATTAGGTAGGAGAAAGATAGAAGGTGAAACCTAGCTGCAAGGACTGAAGTACATCACTGTCCCTCTGTGCATCAAGGAGAGGACATAGCATACATGCCTTGCTAGCTACAGCTCTTTTTGACAATATTCTGTAGTCACAAAGAGCTAATGGAAAAGTCTACCGCTAGATTCCCACATGGAGCCTGGAATTGCCCAGAGCAAACAGCAGCAGCCCTAAGAGATAAAGAAAAAAATCCTTACAGGAAGCTGATTAGGCACCAGTAATAAAAGCAATGAGGAACAAGCTCTTTCTCTCCATTCTGACCAGGCATACAGCTGGGGAAAAGCTTCACAGTGACTGACAATGCCTCCAAGAAGGGCCTGAGGAAGAAGGTACTTTTCCCTGAAAAAGATAAATTTCAAAGGATAGTATTGCCGGACGTACCATCTTTCCCATTTCTAACTACATGCTCACTCTCTGATTAACAAGAAAAGGGGAAGAATCAGCTTGAATCACTGCTGTAGACACAAAGGCAATTTTTGCAAATGGCAAGAAGCAACCCCAGTGGTAGATTGCCAGATACTGCACTAGTATTATTAACAAAGAGTAGTCATGCTAAAAAATAAAGTGTGCATGACATGTATCTAAGGACAAAGATAAGGTTGTCTAAAGTGAGGCAAAACAATGATAAAATATGATTCATTAAGAGACTTAGTATTCACTGCATTTAGATCAACAAGTTCAGTAATTTCAGTTTTATTTACTTCATTCTAACCCTTACATCCTATTCAATCTGTCTTTCTTCAGAGATAGTGAGCTTGAGAGTCTTATGTGTGAACAGCTTCCTTATTTACAAGAACTAAATAGCTTTGTGTACTTTTATAATGGTTGGGTCAATGTCACTAAATTAAATATTTAAATTGGTCTCCATGAATTTTTAAAAGCTTTAGACATACATTAATATCTTTAATAATAGAATTAACATCTGATTTTATGAAACCACACTGTCAACATTTTTTCCAAAGTATATTAAACCCTGCTCTCAGGTGTGTCTTGTCAATTAAATTTCCAACAGACTAATGTATCCGAGGCAAAAATTGATCTTTTCTACTCTTGCATATTTGTAGATTTAAGTGAATTAAAAGTTTTACCCTTTACTGCTACAATCAAATCTGTAACCCAATTATCTTTACATGGAACTCAAAGAACTTTAGTTTTAAATTTCAGTATACAGATGTTTCTACCAATTTTTTCTACCTTGAACTTTGCATCTGAACAAGCAAGGGCACAAATTGCTGCTGGAGTATTTTACATTCAGGTATACAGTGCACCATGTCAGTTACTTGACTCAATCCCATGTTTCCTGTACTCAGCAAGAGGTCCCTCATTGATACAGCGATCTTGAAGAGTAAAAAAATCATGACCAGGCTATTTTGCTTTCTTTTCTTGTCTCTTCTATAAGTAATTTATGTTGCCACACCTCAAATCATATGGATTATAATAATTTTTCTCCCTTGACCACACAGGATAAACCAGAAAAGAAAACAAGGTTTTTATTCATGTGAATGTCCCTGGACAATCTTGTACTGGCCAGACACCATCCAGGCCTTAATTCCAAATTGCCTGCCAAAGAAAATGTGCCAGCAGCCCCACACTCCCTGCTTTCTTAAAAATCCATCTGTTATAACAAACAATCCAGCCTTAACAGTCTTTCTGCATCTGTTCTTTATTGAACTTACTCCTACTCTTTTGAGCTTTGGGGTTACCTGTAAGTTGCTTGAAGCACTTTCTACTTTTTTCCTTCCTGTCTCCTACTCTTAATTATTTTCAAGACTCATACACATTACAATGCCATGTAAATAATTATCAGCATCATCCAAAAAATAAAATCAGAGCAAAAACTGTGTTCATAATATGTAACAATTGCCCACAAACAGAATGATGACACTGAGTATGAGCAGACAGGTATTTTTTTGCTTCCATTCTGTGGATAGGACTTCAAAACTTCCTAGCTTCCTGACACAACTAAAACTGTTCCAAATTACATAAATCAAAGGATTTTTTTTTTTTTTTTTTGTGGTTTTAAACCAGCAAATCTCAGAAATCATTGGGGCTGCATTCCTGGATTTTTGAAAATAAGTGATTAATTTGGGAGCCAAGGATTTGGATATCTATACTTGAAAGACTGGACCCATTTCTTTCTGAGCCAAGTCTACTCAATGCACTCTGACAAGCTGCTGTGACAGTTACCAGATTTCTGGGCAAGACATTACGTGTTTTCACTTCAGGTTCTAAAATGGTTTGCGTCTCCTCAATTCCCACTTTGAGTGGCTGATACACCAGATGGTTGTGCTGCCATCCAGAGAAACCCTGACCGACTGGAGAAATGGGCTGACAGGAACCTCATGAAGTTCAACAAGGACAAGTGCAAAGTCCTGCACCTGGGGAGGGACAACCCCAGGCACCAGTATATGGCTGGCAGTCACCCAGCTGGAAAGCATCTTTGCCCTGGAGGTCCTGGTGGACACCAAGTTGAACATGAGCCAGAAATGTGCCCTTGCAGCAAAGAAGGCTGATGACATCCTGGGCTGCATTACGGGGAGTGTTGCCAGCAGGTTGAGGGAGGTGGTCCTTCCCCTCTACTTAGCACTTATGGTAAGGCCACATCTGGACTGCTGGGTCCAGTCCTGGGCTCCCCACTGCAAGAGAGACATGGACATACTAGAGTGAGTCCAGTGAAGGGCCGTTAAGAAGATTAAGGGACTGGAGCATCTCTCCTATGGGGAAAGGCTGGGAGAGCTGGAACTGTTCAGCCTGGAGAAGTAAAGGCTCAGGGGGGATCTCAATGGACACAAATACCTGTAGAAAGGGTAATAAATATGACAGAGCCAGGCTCTTCCCAGTGGTGCCCAGTAACAGGATGAGAGGCAATGGGCACACTGAAACACAAGAGCTTCCACCTGAACATAAGGAAACACTTTTTTTACTGTGAGGGTGACTGAGCACTGACACAGATGACCCAGGGAGGCTGTGGATTCTCCCACCTTGGAGATATTTAAAAGCCATCTGGACATGGTCCTGGGCATGGTGGCTCTAGGTGGCCCTGCTTGAGCAGACCAGATGACCTCCAGAGGTCTCTTCCAACCTCAACCATTCTATCCTTCTGTGAACTCTAAATCACAGGACTCAGCTACGTTCCTGCTTCACAGGCTGTGTCTCAATGAGTATCCAAACACATGCCTGGGGAAGTTACTTGTCACACAGGGTTTCACGCAATGCACAGTGTAATAAAGACAGCTAGAAATGGATAAACCAACCAAAATCCTGCTTGACTACAACTTGATACCACACACAATGGAAAGAACAGCTCATGCAAAGCTTTGGGATTTAGATATGGGTGCTCCTGATATTCAAGTGTAAATGCTTCCAAGTAGAAGGAAGTGAGATGTCCAAAATAGCATCCAGGACATGGTAGAAACAGGTATTTTTCATAAAGCCTTGAAATAGATATACAAAATGTCAGGCTTTTGTTTACATCTATTAGTATCTATTGACAGTTTGAAAAGATACTCCACAGTACAAGAGTGCCACAGGAATCTAATGAAAATATTCAGGAACATCAAGGCTGCATACACAAATGAGAAATTATCTTCACAATTAGAAAGAAGTACAGTTCACTGCAGACAGTAGCACACAGCACTGTTTTTCAATGTCTGACATTACCACACTCACAAGTAGCAGCACATAGACACTACAAACACCACCCTCACACAGAAAGGAGACAATTGCCTACAAGACTTCTTGCCAAGAACTTAAGAGTTACTAGGAAAACCACCTAAGATCTGACTAAACCATTGCAAGTTGTCTTTATTTTGTAAAAAAGCTGCTCTTGAATATATGTGAGACTGTTGTCTGGGTTGCAGGTTCTATTATGTAGCTACCAACTTTCAGGTATACCCTATATAGACTTACCTCTTGATCTGGCTGATGAAAATGTTTCGTTGAACAAGAGTTACAAGCAAAGGTAAATAATAATAAAGGTAACAAGCAAAAACTCAATAACTAGGAAAACATCAAGGCAAGAAGGAAGAGCTCAGCACACCCTTGTACAACCACTCACAACAGCAAAGCTAAGATACTGCATGTAGCGGTGGAAGAGTAGCATGTGAAAAGCAAACCATATAAAACCCAATACATGGTACTGCAGCACAAAGGTACAGAACAGCTTCTGTAAGAGAGTGATCAGTGCTTACTTTGTTTTTATTCACAGATGGGTACTTCATCATCCAGATGAAATAGGTCCTCCTGCTTATTTTTTTCTTTTTAAATACAACTGATAAACAGCACAGTATGTGTTATTTTTATAGCCACTTAATCTTAAGAAAGTATCACACATGGGGCATAAGAGAAGTATGAGCTTACCCAGATCAGGACTCACAAAACAACAATCAATGCAGGTATTACTGTAGCATTCTGCTTTCTTCATTCTGAGTCATGTGAACAATTACCCAGGTCAAATTGCACATTTTATCTGAGCAACAGGAACAACAGTTTCTGTACACGCTTGAACAGAGTTCTACCTTGCCTATACTTTGCTTTAATTATTATGATAAAAATCCTTACAGTTGTTACAATCCCACCCAAATGCTATTTGGGATCCCACAGTGAGTTTCACTGGGCTGCAAATCTTCATGAAAACCTCATGCCCAATGACACACTAGTGAATCCTTTTGTTCACACCTACATCGATCCACCATGATGTTAAACAGAGCAAAAATAAGACCTCCTTCATGCAATCCTGACTTTTCCAAGTAGCTAAAAATATGAAAATACATTTTATTTGCTAGATAACTGTATTGCACTGATCACTGGTCAAATATGTTGTTGGTTTGGGTTTCAAATGAACATTTTCTTAAAGGATCTGTTTTCCACAGAACACTTCTGATTTTGTCCTTAATTTTCTGCCCTCTTCTCCCCCCATTTTCCAGAAATAGGCAGAAGGACAATTCGTTTATTAATCAAAGGCTCATATACTAACTACTGTGATAAAAGCATCCCCAGTAAGTATACTGCTAGGTTTCATTAACTCATATAGTTGAAATAAGGTATTTGAATATAGGTAGTCGTATAACAGAAGTTAATCAACAGTTTGTCTATCACTTGAGATGCATCTCAGAAACAAACCGTTCACACTGATGATCCTTTGTAGCTAACAGGAATAATTTAAAGTTTTTTTTCATTAATAAAGTCTAATCATAAAAGTACTGATAGAAAAATAGTTTGCTAAAATCCTTTCAGAATTTGTTCTCTGGAGGACATTGAAATAATGTTTAATATCAAGTAATTGACAAAATTCATATTGTCAGCCTTTGAGCTCTTAGAACTGGTCTTTCATATATTGCAGGGGGTATAAGAAACAACAATCCAAGGATAATGAACCAACAAAGGCTCATTAAGTTTTACCTCAGCTTTGGGTCACTTTTTTTATGCAGCGCTATTCGCTGGCACCTTGGTTATTGCTTTTAATATGTATTGATCTAATAAATTTAACAAGAAAGAAGGTAGAAATAAATACCGACAAGTAATGTGACTGAAGAGGCTAAGCACTGTGTCAGATACGTCAAAATATGTATGCTACCCTGCCAAAATACATATGTTAGCCTGTTATGTGACCAGTATACCATGAAAGCAATAGAAAAGGAGAGGGGGCGAAACACTTAAAAAACATTCCTTCCTCAGCTCCTCAGAGCAGCCTTTGCAGTAGCTACAAACATGGCATGCTCCCTCATCCAACAGGTGGCAAGCAAGCAATCTGCTTGGATGCCCCAGCAGCATGTGGCCCATGAGGGCACACTTTATTTCATGGGGGGGGGGGGGGGGGGGGGGGGGGGGGCCTTCTGTGAGTGCTCAGGACTATGCTTGCTCGCACATTCTTACACACAAAACAATCCCATGTTTTAGCTGTGCTGCAGCAAGTTGAATGCAGCAACGCTGGCATCAACTCTTGAGGAGCCGCAGCAGGCAGCTATTATAGCCAGTGATGCAGGCAAAGGTAGCAAAATGTATTTTTCTTTATTCATTTAAGCTTTTCTTTAAGCCTATATCAACACTTCAGCTGCTTTATACTTTTCTGAAGAACTTCGAGAATGTTATCTTCTGAAACTGGTTTAAAGTTGCTCCTCATTTTCAGGACATTGCAAATTTGATGTATACAGTCTATTCCCCCCCATCCCCCCATCCTTAATACTGCCTGATTTGTTGTGGTCTCCTGCATTTTATTGCACATCTACTTCACTAATTTCTCCTAAATTCTCAAGAGCATAATACAAGATTGTACATACTCCACTATTTTCCACCCTATCTTCAGTGAACTGAGATGCATTCAGGGCTTATAAGAAAGGAGAAGGGGATGTCATTATTTGTGTAACAACACATATGTGAAAGCACAATGCATACCTGTGCTACTTATGAAAAGGTTCAAAAAGTACAGGCTTCCAAATAGCTCATCGATTTAAGAGTTTAGCAATGAAATGAAGGTCACTACATCAGTAAGATGAATCTCATGGAACAGATGGACTTAATGTCTAGCTCTCCCAAACAGTGAAGCCAGGTTATCTGAAAGAAACAGAGCCTCTTACCTTACCAGGAGACTGCATTTTAAAATAGCATTTAGGGGGAGCTAAGTCAATGAAATTCATCTTTCCTAATCTTATCCAGGAAGTCTCCTCCTTATGGATACTACACAAAATGGCATTTTTTTTTCAGATTCTCAAACCTCAGACCTCCCTGTTTTCAGAAACTAGTGATAAAAAACCTATTTACAATTAATAAAAAATATTATGAGCAACAACTAAAAAGTAGTAAGTTAAAATAGCTAAAGGTGTAATGTATGCAACTGATTAAGAATTTAAGTAATCCAGAAACTACTCATCAGTAAAAAAACCTCTACCATAAAATAACATTTGAAACAGTTTGAAATTTGACAATTCACTTCTAAACATGCTGTAAATGCCCTGCATCTGTCATAAGTCTCCCTGTCCTATATTCATATAAAAAACCCCTCACCTTTAACTATGGAGTGAGAACAAATGCCCTTTGAGAACACAGAAAATACAGAATACACAGAAATACAAAATACACAGAAATCCTACAGTCTTCCATCAGTCTTTGGCAGGTCAGTGATGACTACGTCCATCTCACTGGTGACAAAACATTTCTCTTTTTATTTAAGTATTTAAAGATCAGACTACCTGAACAGTGTCTGTAAAGCAGGTTTGCACTGTCAGAAAACATTCAAGAAACTCTGATGCTGACGCAATTCAAAGTAGCCCATCTTGTGCTATAAGCGAAGCTGACTTATTTCCCCCAGGAGACAGTAAGACAGCCCAAGAAAGCTGGAAGATAGTATGCACTGGGCTTGCTTCCTTCAACCTCCAGCATCCCTCCCAACATTGCAGACAAACAGAGGAAAATGGCAAGGCACGGTGCTCTTGGTATGAGCCTGCCAAGGATGGTAAGAGAATTTTCACCTGTCCTTTTCTGACAGGAAAGTCTGAATACTATGTCTACCTCAATGCAAGAGGGGCTTGAATGCAGAGTAATTCCTTCATTTTGTAGCATTACAGGCATTTCTAGACTTACAGAGGTACTCATTTCTACTTAGAAAGGAAGTGTAAAATTTATAGCCAGTATTATCAGTGTGACATCACATACATGAGACATGACGATATCAGGTATTTTACTAAATCACAACATCAAAACATTTCCCAAATACATGCAAAAAGACAGGTAAAGAACAAGTCTTAAAAGAAAAAGGGGTAACCATTTTGACACATAAAAATAGACACATTTCTATAGAAAAAGGTCTCTAAGCATCCCAGTGTCTGTGCCAGTGCAATACTTAAATATTTTTACTGCATGTCTTAAACAGCACAACACAATAGGTCTGAAATTTACTCAGCATCCTGGTTTATTTAAAATACTAGCTCAGGGCTAACCCATATCATATTATTTTATTTCAAACACAAAGTCACCATTTCTGTTTTCCCACAGCTTCCAACTCCAGTGACATACTACAGGTATAAGAGTAAAAAGCAGTCTTTATAAAGAACTAAACAAATATTACTGCCCATAGATCTTGTTTGATCGCTTCTACTATTTGGGCAGATTTCATCTCACCTAACTTACCTATCTTTAACTACCTATCAAAGAACGGAATGAATCACCTTCAATTGGAGGTTTCTTTTACTCTCCACTGATCATTCAGAGCCTACATGATTAGCTAATCTGGAAACATCATTTAAAAATATGTCGGGTAACTG
Source organism: Aptenodytes patagonicus (assembly GCF_965638725.1). Classification (NCBI taxonomy): domain Eukaryota; kingdom Metazoa; phylum Chordata; class Aves; order Sphenisciformes; family Spheniscidae; genus Aptenodytes; species Aptenodytes patagonicus. The sequence continues at coordinate 117,530,703 of NC_134949.1, read as the reverse complement.
AAATGTATTATGCTCTTTTCTCCTTCCAGGAAGGCAGCTCTGAAATACACACTTTAAACACACTCACAACCTATGGAGGACAGTGACAATTTTACTGCAAGATAAATAAAGAAATCTTGCTTCCCTCACTTTTTCATGTGCTTATCCTTCCTAATTTTTAGTCAGTCTTTCAAAATACACGGACAAGTGCACAGGCATATACCTACATTTTATATACATAAAATATATACTGTCATTCTTCAGCTGCTATAGCAAATACAAAGGAATTGAAAACAGTTTACCTCAAATTAATAAAAATTCAAGTTCTCCCCCTAAAGAATCCCCACCCCCACCTCCCTCAGTAAATATACTTTTGTTATGAAAAACCACTTTCTTGTCACAGAACTGATGATGCCTTTGAAAATTCTGAAACATGTAGAGCTTGTTTCACTCTGATGCATGAGACTACTTAACTTTACGTATGTCCTCAAGACATACTGATCTTAAGCATAGTAGCTGATATTTGAAATATACTGTTTTACTGAAGAAAGGAAATTTATCCACTCAGAGTAAATGCATATTTCTTACATGTCCACTGAATACCACTGTTGCTTAAAGATGAAAGATTCAGAATACATTAAAAGACAAGTCCGCTATGAAAATGTAGGTAGGTTGGTGTCTCTTTAGAGAATTACTCAGGATCAATACATAATTGAGTAGAAGAATGAAGCAATAGATTGGTCTAATACGAAAAAAATTGTAAAGGATACCATGTCTTACCACATTATCTTAGAAGATTATTGCTCAGTTGTGATCATGTATGTTGTTACTAATTGTAATTACCAAGCAGAAATTCCTGCCCATTGTACCTGACCACTTCTGCCATCCAATCAGAGCACAGAACACTCCCACAGACTGCCAGGGACGCCACCTTCCCCAGCACGTCCCAGGTTGGAAGAAGGTGGGGGACCAGAAGACTCAACTAATATAAGGTTCTGATCACTGAAAGATGCTATGTTCTGGAAAACAGGCCTTCTCTAGCCTTTCAAGTACCAGAAATTAGCAGGATGTTTGAAACAGTCTCCTCAGCTTCCCCTCCCCCACAACTAGTATGAGTACACACATGCATAACTCACTGGACAATGTTTCTGATCCAACAGATGATCCGTCTAAGGCTTTTAGGAAGGTTGTGTACTTTGTGTTGATGCTTTCCCTAATCACTGCAGATGTTGAGGATGGGCTCTGGAATCCCACCACGCAAAAGGTTACCCTCGTTCCCAAGGCTCACTGGACTCAGAAGGAGCCTCTGAGACACAACTCCAGCAGCATACAACACTGTCAGGTCTTGGATGTATTTAAAACAGACCCTGAAGGTCTTTACACATGGGTATGTTTGGTATGCCGCCCTAAAAGGCCAGCCAAAACCTGAGGTGTAAACACTTTTCTGTTGGATTATTTCCCCATTTCAAAATTTACACCATTTGCCTGTTTAAACCAGTCAGCAAAGTTGCACATGCCCTAGTCAGATGATAGACAGACCTACATTTTTCTCACTGCTACACATAGCTCCTCTCTGAACACCTTAAGATGGATTAGTTGCACAAGAAATCAGATGACTGCTTAGCTAAATACACAATAGCTTTTTCAAATGGGAAGCTAAAAGGAGGAGACATCCTCCTTTGGGGGGCGGGGAGGGCATGGGACCAGCAGTGAGAAAAAACGAAGTCTAGCTGGATCCTTCTGAGTCTTATTAGTGATCCAGGCGATGCCCACCTGCCTAAGCTTCCTCTTTAGAAGAGCCAGGAAGCTCAAACAGTGCCTGCTTATGGATCAGCAGTCAGCATAAAAGCTGAAGGGGATAAAATTGAAAAGCAAAACTGAGAGCCCACAATCACATCACTATGAGCACATCTTAAAATAAACATGGCAACAACAGTCACAGGCAAGCCAGATGACATAAGAACGATATTATTTTATAAGAACATAACGAATTTTGTCATTTAGAGTTTTTGTCAGGCCTCCAATCAAAGGTCATTCTACAACAGTCAGGAGTATGCATTTCAATTATTCATTAGTCAGACCACTTCTGTTGTTCAACAGCATGTCCCCTGACAGACAGCTTCCCCAGCTCTTTTACATAACAACCACAGATATTTTCATCTAATCAATACCTTAAAAGGGAACAATGACAGGAATCTAAAACAACCAGAATATTTGAGTTTTCTTCCATGTATATCCAAGGACTGGATAATTTAGTCCATTTGATGTTCTCTTCCCCCCACCCCCACCCATGGATTTCTATAACCAGAAAACTCAGGGCATTCAGTGATTTCTTTTTAAAATCCTTTCCTACAGTTTCACTCTAACATGCTTTTGCACTTCTCTGAACACTGAGGGAGTAAGTATTTTCAGACTGTTTGACCTTTGTTTAAAAAAGACAAGAACAAAAATCTGTCAGAGCACAATGAGTTTTCTCCTCCCAAAACCACACCAGGATGCTTGCAAATGTATTTGTGGTGAGCATTGCCAGCGTTACTACAATTCCTTCAGAGACTCATGTGTGATTAGTTTCCATCAATCTCAGCAGGCTGCAACCACTCTGCTGTCTTTGATTCCCAGGTGCCTTCCTAGGCACAGGCTCTCCACCTGTCAAAGATCCACAAGAATGACAAGACCCAACCATCTTCACTGCTCAGGCACTTAACAAAGTTTTCTCTTAACAAACATTTTGGATGTATGCATCAATGAAAGCAAATAAGCACAGAAGTCTGCAACAAATCCCAAAACAACTTTGGGTCAGAAGATTTGCAAAAATACAAATGCATTTCCTTGCCTCAGTTCACGTACTACTTCTGATCATCCTCTGAGTACTAGTCTTTTTAATTCAGAGCCCTTGACCCTGTGCAAAGTTTACTCCACAAAGCACTGGATCTCTCTCCTATAAGGGAATTTAGGTAATCTCTGTAGCCACAACAATGAAGAGAAATAAAAGGGTACCTGAAGGATAGATTAGCACACAATAGCACTGTCAATATAAAACAGGAAATGTCACAAGATGTCTTACCATTCACCAGTACACAGCAGCAGCTCTCCAGTGATTATGCAATGAATTCTGACCACTAGCACAAACTGAAGTCTGCCAGTAATATCCAATGTAACTGTTACCTACACTAATCAAACTAAGCTAAAGATAGAATGCATATACATCTAACCACATCTTCATTTCCTATTAAAACCTGGCTGTGAAAACTTTCCAGTTGACCTGTCAAAGCTGATCAGAAATTCTCTAGACAAGAGAGATTACAGCTTCCTGCCAGGTGATACACTGTTTGCTTACATTTATTTTCAAGTTCAGGCCTGAAATTTTACCTTATGCAGGAACTAGGAAGGGCAATAGCCATCTTTTTCTCCAAAACATATTTCATTTGAATAGACTGTTAAAATTAGACTATCCCCTATTGTCAGCTCCATGCCAGGTACAAGATTTTGTTCTGCCACCTCCTGTGAGTTTAGCTCAGTATGAAAACAGAAGACAGACGTGGCAGGAAACAAAACGCACACTCAAAATGGAGTTTGCAGTCTGACACCGATACACAGAATCAATAACACCAGGCAAAATTCATATACTGTACATAAATACTTCTCCCAGATTGTCACAAGAACATTACAAACCAAAAGGTATATGCAATGCTTTCTTCAACTGACATTTAAAGCACTGTATCATATAATTTATCCTGCCCAATCTGCATTTATCCTGCTCAGAAGAACATTTTGGTGACTTGGCACTTAAAAGCATTGTGAGGAGTCAACAGCCCCGGTACAGAGGCAGCATACTGCTGCTTCTGCTGTAGCTGAACGGGAGAACATTTTATTTGCTAGGTTTCCTGTATGTAATCGAGGCTTTAAACTATGTGCCCAGCACAAAAGCAATGCAAATAGCTGAATCTGGCATACAGAGTAAGTGCTTAAAAATGAAAAATCACATTGCACATATTCACACAGAATCTGTCATGTTTCAGGACCTTATCCAATACTAACTAATCTTATCTATGTCATCTACACTGCATGTGAATCACTGAGATGGGATATTTCAAAACATGCTTAACTATTCTCTAAGAGAAATGCAAGGGTTAGACTTGTTTGCTGCTGTTTGAAACTGTTAACAGAAATAATCCCCCCTGCTCTACACAAAATCTGAAAAACATTCAGGCTCCCCTGTGGGTAGCATAGAAGTGCAAGCCAAACATGCTTCCGGCTCCTGTACTTGATTATAGATCTGAGTTGAAGTGTGAAATATTGTTAACTTCCAATAACTAGATTGAATTAAGAACATTGCATCTTCCTGAACGTACAGTGCAACTTTCATGCTGCCATTGATGGCAGTGGCTTAACTCCAACAGACAGGATTTAAAAATCAAGATACAGATTTCTCCTGATCTTACACAGACAAACCGCCCAATAACTTCAGTGGTGATACTGTCTGTACAGTCTTCAGCATCAAGCTCTTCACCAGCAGCATGTATAATTAGATACTTCCTGATAAATCAAACATTTATTCCTTCATCCCACCTCATGCCTGAACTTTTCTTTAGAATCCTTTTGACAATTACTGTGAAGATGCTATAATGTGAGGGGGCAGGGAGATTGGGTTCATGTATTTTATTTTTTTAAGAAAATTTTCATAATTACACACTGTTGCTCATTTTTGCCAAAGGCATATGAAGTGTCTTAATTCCTTCTTAAGTATACTAGATACTGAAAAATTATTTTTAGTTCTACAGGTTTATCTTCCAGCCCAAGTATTGTGTTATGATGAATTATACATACAACTAACCATAGTGTTGTGCCTAGGTTTCCCAACTGGCTACTGGGAGGCACTCAGTTCATTGCCAAAATAAGCTTATTTCTCCTTTACTCAAACTGCTGAAGTGCAATAAAAAATATGGAAATAAACTATGATATGCAGTTTTGATTTTGTTAGGATTTATTTTTGATGGAAGGTTGGGGGTGATGGGGACACACATGACATTTTGCAGAAACACCAGTGTTAAATTGAAGCATTGTCACCAAAATGGCACTGCTTTTCATTCTGTGCCTCTAACCAAAGTGCTTTGACTGCATAAGTATATTCTCTGCATTCCATTATGAATTGTGGTATTAGTCTCAGGAGCCCAAGGGAAACAATGCAAGGTACAATGGTTTTTTGTTACATAATAAAAGCCATCTTCAGCAGTATGGGTATAATTAGTAATGCCAGCCAACAGTAAGCAATACATTTTGAAAATGTATTTAGGTAGCATAAATAAGTTCACCCTGAATGCCAACAACTGCAGATATCCCACATTGCTTTTTTATCCCAGAAACCTGGGATAAATGGTTTATGGTTTTGGTTGAGAGCACTGGTCTTGACAGCACTGCATGTTTCTCCCCTAAAACACACAAGATAAAAGTCCCCAATAAATGCTTTCACTGCACCAGCTCCTGGATTTTTTTCTCTTCACAAGCATAATGCTTATAACCATCAAATTTTTACCCTTGATCTAGCTGAGCACTGAATTCATTCCCAGAAATTAAGAGGCAGATTCATCTGGTATCAGAAAGGTCTACAAGAGCAGCTTATCTTACATAAAGACAGGCTGCCTAGAAGCTCCAACAACCTCATAAATAAAGGAATATCACTGGGAATGGTCATAAGCTCTTCTCGCTTTCCTATAGAGAGTAGTGACTGAAAGGTCTCTGCCTAAGAGCAAAATCTACACACAGCCTAATTCAACAGCACTCAAGCTGACCCTTATAATTTACACTTTCTGTCCTTCACAGGTAAAAAGCTACCAGCAACTGCCTTTGACCTAAGTCACAGAGATACCACTGAAGTGCAAAGACACTCCAAGGGCTCCAATTCAGCATTTAATACAACCCTGACCTTGAAAGTAATGGTAAGAATTTCCATTAATGTCTACAGGAATTACATATGCGTGCCATGGAGAGCATGAACCTCTAAATGCATTTATTGTATGATTTAGAACCCCCTTAAAATAAGTAACATGGTATTTTAGGCCTAATTCCTCTCACCTCACCCAGCCAAAACTCACATGAGGAAGAAAGGTTTGGACTCATAAAGCATGCTGAATTAAAGCCCATAAAAGGAATCAATTGCTTACCAGAGTGATTAAAATTAGATATGTTTCCACAGGGAAAATAAGAAGCCTCTTCACAGAAATTCACTGCCAATGGGAGCTAAAATTCCCTTTGAAGATATTCATTCTTTGCTTGAAGTATTTCTAACAGACAATGTGAGTCAGTCATGAAACTTAATGCTTTCTTTCCTTTCATATGTTAACCTCTTCGCCCCTCCCCTGCTTTTCTCACTGTACTTTTTATTCTTTCAGTTATGAACACATACACAAACACACCCAATTTCCCCTCAAAGTATTACAGACAGTTCTATTCTTCGATTTTCATCTTTGCTATAATCTGCTCCTCTTCCCCACAAAGCTCCTTGTCAACAAATATTTTTTTTCTTCATAATATAGTTCTGTTTTTCAACCAAAGATTTGAGGAAACAAGAGAAGCATCACAATCGTATTAAGTTTTCATTTTATAAATATATGCTAGACCAACATCTCATTGCAGCACACAGTTGTGAAGACATCTGAAAGAGTGCAATTTTTCTCACAAAGCTAAGTAATTCTAAACACCTTTATTTTGGCTTTGAAACAAAAACCTCTAAAATTTCTGAGAAAACATGCATTTTATTGCAAATGATATTAACCTGTCATTTCAGAAGAAAAAAGTTTTACTACCAAATAAAGTTTCACTATCAGTCATTTTTATGTCAACCCCTAGTATTTCATTTGCTGTTTCTATTTTGTCCTTTTCAAACATGTCAGGGTTAGAGAAGGCCTAATTAATTTTCTCTTAAAAATGGTACATTTTCACCATCGTTCAAATTTTTGGGGTTCCAACATTACATTTGAAAGTTGTAGAACTATCTTCATCCTTCACAACATACCCTGAATTATTCATTTCCATAGAATTATATTCCCAACATCAATTTGTGTTTCACTTACGGCACAAGAAGCTCCTTTCATTACATGCCATGGATTTATGAAATTGATTCATTTTTAAAATTTTTCATCTTTGCACTCATAACTAATGGAAGTCATGATGTTGGAATAACAAAATTAAACTTTTTGTAAGAGGTCCAACAGAAATGTTCAAGGTTAAGAAAATAACGTTTCTAGACCTCCTATCATCCCCTCTTCAGGCAAAATGATCACAGAAGCCATAAGAAATATGCAAGTCATTATCTACCAAATAGATCCACCTATCTCTGCACTAACAAACATCAATAAAGCAAGACATTTGTATGATGCAAAATTAATCAAGACTGTTCTTATGGATTCATATCAACTAGTGCTTCCCTCAGTCCTTCACAGTATTGCCAACTCAGCCCTAAGTCCTTGCATGCTGGGACAAGTTTGGGCAGTTGCAGGCAGGCACAACACCGAGCTCTGTGTATGCTGACTGGCTGGTCAAGACACATGCCCTTGTCAGCCAGTTGGCTTTTACTCCTAGGCAGGACCCAACTGGTAATTGCCCTTCCAGCAGTTAAATCCTCAGTTTTAGTTTCCCTCCAAGATTTTCTTAACTTTGTGTCCTCAAGCCTTCCATTAAATTTGGTTCAAACTGAACCGTGGTTTCAAGAACAGCTGATGAGCAGAACACACAGTCATATATATATATATATGTCTCCCCTCTCAGCATATAGAAGTAGGACAAAAAGTTGACCAAAGAGAATTCATTAAAACCAAGTTTGGACAAATAAACTTGCTGATCTCTCTGCATAATGTTATCCGTAAGTCCCATCCCATCCTCAAAAACCACACATCCACTCAGATGTCAGTGTCTCTAAGTGTCTCCATGCAATACTTAACATAAGCAAAATATCTGAGAACACAGTAACTATACATTCACAAAAAAAAAAAAAAAAAAAACACACCAAGAAAAGGAATCTTTCAGTTCCTTGGATACTTTAAAATATTAATGTTTTTTTTTTTTCTGAAGAATAACTTTACAAGTTGGTGATAACTACATCAAAACTCAAAAAACACAGAGGAGATAGCTGAGACAGCACAACTTTTTTTTCCTGGAAACTGTATCTACGGACACAATTTCCAAACACCACCCATGTGAGACAAGATAGCATTTGCACATATGCATAGCTCATGAGCATGGCAAAGAAAAGCAAGCAACTGCCATGTTCTTTTACCTAAGCAGCCCTGTGAGTTGCTATTTATAACCTCCCCTTTTTCTCCAGATTACTGTTCCAAAGAGTCACTCAAACACGTTTTACTTCCCCTTTACCTTCAACATCACACAGACCAATGAGGGAAGTAATGAGAACACATTCTTTACTGCCAATGACATGATGCTTTCCAACTACATTCCTTATTATTTTCCAAACTGTAGTAATTCCTGAATGAATTCAGCCCATACCATCTCTGGACAGACTCAAACTGATTCAAGAGGAAAGAAGGAAACGTTCTAGATCACGTGCCACATTCCATCCACTCAATGCCTAATGGGTTGGCACTACCTGTCACTTTCTGTAAAGAAAGGCTTGGGAAACCTCACAGCACTAATTAGCTCAGCATTTATCCTCAGCAGTCTAATAATATCAGTGGAAAAAAATATTGCCATCTCAAACCTCAGCTTGTTAGGAACACCTGCCTTTTTACCTAAAAAAAGCTCTATGCAAAGTAGCTAATGCATCTCCAGATTAACCTGCTGGTTGGAGGGGAAAAAATAGCAATAGTATAGGGGCCACATAACTTAAAAGTATGCTATAGTTGCACACTAGACCAGGCAGCTATTTCATCTAATCCCTCTGACATCTTCTAGCCATGTTTAGTACAAGGTTTTCTCCAGTTAAAGAGCATATTCAGTATCACTGGTCATTCCCATTCCAATATGCTGTTAGTTCTTCCACAACATAAATCTTAAAAGCAGGCTAAGAATGCAAAAGCTTTCTTATGGATGTATGTGCTACTGAGAATAAGCTTTAGAATGATCACTGAATTAAGACGTGCAGTACAACCACCACAGTCACCCCGTATACATATAGGAACAAACGCAAAGCAAAATTTAGGAAATGGAAAAGATACAAGACTCCAGGATTCCATTATGGACTTCATTAAGCATACGTGATTTACCTAGAAAACATGAATCCTAAAACAGAAAAAAAACCCCAAAACATAAGAAAAATAATAAAAAAAAAAAAAGGAATAAGAAAAGAGTTTGGGCAGCAAGCACTGGGATATTTCATTGCCCTATTTTAGTCATACTTAGTAGCACACATATGATCCTATTTCTAACAACCTTAAAAGGAATATTCCCTTTAAGGGAGCTACAATTCAATTCTCTGCTTTATTTTTATAAGTAGTATCATTTCCTCTTTGTCTCTTATATCCCCCACTTATCTGTTTGAAAGTGATCTACAGTAATATTAACAAGTCAACAAGGAGCACATAAACTTGAAGAGGACAAAACCAAATTAAGATATTCATGAAGAAAAAAGAAAGGTATGTTTTCATTATTTTTGCTCCTTGAAGGAGTAATACACTTTTAGATTATTTTTGCCCAATACCTACCCTCCAAGGAGCCACAGAAGTTTGTGAACGTGACAGAATTTTTTTCTCTCTAAATCCTTCAAGGCAACTGATAACTACTCACTGGGAAATCTGATGCTTCAAAAGCCTGATGATCAGAAAAAAAGAATATATTGCTCAGATCATACAGAGAAGCCAGAAAGTTCCAAATTCAAAGCAATCTTCAAATGAGCATACATGTCTTTATACAGTATTGTAAATATAAATGTGTGCCCCATGTGAGCTTTCTGTGGTATATTTACCATTCCTCTAGAGGCACACCAACTTGGGGAATGGCTGTTATACTCTTAAGAACAATAACCTGGAACAAGATTTTTAATTTCATCCAGTCAGATGTCATTAATAAACAAATGGAGACCTGAAAAGAATGTTTACTGCAAAACAGTACTTAGCGCTTTACGTAGTTGAGTCTCATATTCCATCTATCCCAGCTTGCCAAGGCCAGCAGAAGATCAACAGTGAACTGGCTGCAGTCAGTGCGAGCTCATGACAAAGCCAAAACCCTGCAGCTGACTCTTTGTGCTACTTGATGAGTTGCCTTGCCAGAACTTAGTATGCTTACATTGTGTATTAATTTGTAAACAGTGGTACTAAGACATATATATTGCCACATTTCCTGAAGGCTCTACTAGGAGAAAAAAGCCTTTAATGTCTTTGCTGAAGATCACTCTGTACAATTATTCAATGGCAGCCTTAATCATCCCAGTCAATCAGTCATACGAAACATCCCCAGCCCTGGTAGTTGCAACTACCCAACTGGTAGTTGCTATAACCTCTGTCTCTGCTTTCTTTTGCAGGGGGTGCAGCATTTCACTCACAAAAGCCAGCAGCCTAACCAGAAGCATGAGTCAACTTTAGCCCAAGTTCAATTATCAGCCATAAAGACGGAAGCTTGTTTCCCTGTTTTGAAAGGCTAAAATTCACCAAGTGGATGTTAAAAAAACCAAAAGCCATTTTCTTTTGGCCCAATGGGCAAAACTGCTAGTAGCTTAAGGTAAGGCTGAGTCCATATCTCCTCACCATTCTATGTTTGAACCGCAACAGTGGGGGAGAAAAATTTCAAAGTTGTCACAAATTTATTAAGAGTATATCTGCTCTGCTTTCATGCTCCCAGAACAGTTACTACCGAAACATCAATAAAGACAGCAGATATAGGTTGTGATTAGATTCCTATGGCCCAGTAAGAAAGGTTTAGAGAATGTAAACTGGTGTCTGTCCTCCAATGACTGGCTTCTTTCACCCCTAGCCACTTTATATAAATTCTGGTTTTGCACTTATGCTTTCCAATTTTCACCATAAAACACAAATTCCTCACAATCAAACTGAATTCAATCAGCAAATCTGGCCCTTCCACCTCGATTCCCATCATGACTACTTACTGACCTTGCATGTCATGCTTTCATCCTCTCACTTTCATATATTCCACACACGCATACTTGCACTTTCTTGTCTTCTTCCCCATCTACCCAGTCCCGTGTTCCCTCTCCTCCGCCAATACCTCTATCTGAACAGAAGTCCAGGCCTCACAAGTAAAGTACTGAGCAGCTACAACATCTGGGGGTTCACCACATTCGGCTCACCACCCCGCCAGCACAGCAACCTCACCAAAGCTTAGACCAAGTGCAACATCTACAAAAGGAAAAACAAAAAAAACCCCAAACCACACCACCTCCACAACACAAACACCACACTGCTTAAGCCCTACAAGCCCTACCATCTCACAGCTGTCACTCAGAACAGAGAACCCTGACACCAGGAAAGCTGCCAAATCAGTGGATTTTGGGGCAGAGGGGGAAGGAGGGTGGGGCAGAAACAAGGTTGAGGCAAATCTCACTAGTAACAAGTGTAACCTTTCCCCTCTTTTTTTTTTTTCTTTCTTTTTGCAAAAGACACCAAGCCGAGAGCAAACGCACCCCATACAATTCACAGTCAAGCACATTGGGCCCGCTTCCCCCCGACACACCTCCCTCGCAGGGCGATGAGGCACTGAGTACGAGCCGCGCTTCCTCTCACCACACCAGCAGCAGCAGCAGAAGAAACAGGTGCCCATGAACAGCATGAGCACACCCACGCTTGGCACCGGGCTGGCTGGCCCAAAACCTCCCCTCCACCCCAAAACTGATCCTGAGGCACAATAAGGCGCGACTTATTCAACTGGCTGTGACAGGGCATTCTGGCAGGAGGAGCAGGCACCCGTGCTGTGGAGTTAGTGAGAGAGGCACCAGGGTCATAGAGTCATAGAATGGTTTGGGTTGGAAGGGACCTTAAAGATCATCTAGTTTCAACCCCCCTGCCATGAGCAGGGACATCTTCTACTAGATCAGGTTGCTCAAAGCCCCATCCAACCTGGCCTTGAACACTTACAGGGAGGGGGCATCCACAACTTCTCTGCGCAACCTGTTTCAGTGTCTCACCACCATCACAGTAAAGAATTTCTTCCTAATAGCTAATCTAAGTCTACCCTCTTTCAGTTTAAAATCGTTACCCCTCATCCTATCACTGCACTCCCTGATAAAGAGTACCTCTCCATCTTTCCTGTAGGCGCCCTTTAAGTACTGATAGGCTTCAATAAGGTCTCCCTAGAGCCTTCTCTTCTCCAGGCTAAACAACCCCATCTCTCTCAGCCTGGACTCCTAGCGGAGGTGCTCCAGTCCCCTGGTCATCTTCATGGCCCTCCTCTGGACTCACTCCAACAGGTCCATATCTTTCTTATGCTGGGGGCCCCAGAGCTGGACGCAGTACTCGAGGTGGGGTGTCATGAGAGTAGAGGGGGAGAATCAACTCCCTCCACCTGCTGGCGACGCTTCTTTGGATGCAGCCCAGGATACGATTGGTTCTCTGGGCTGCAAGCACACATTACTGACACATGTCCAATTTTTTGTCCACCAGTATCTCCAAGTCCTTCTCAGCAGGGCTGTGCTTAATCCTTCCTTCTCCCAGTCAGTGTTGATACTGGGGATTGCCCCAAACCAGGTGCAGGACCTTGCACTTGGCCTTGTTGAACCTCATGAGGTTCACATAGGCCCACTCCTCAAGCCTGCCAAGGTCCCTCTGGATGGCATCCCTTCCCTTTAGAGTATCAGCCACACCACTCAGCTTGGTGTCATCTGCAAACTTGCAGAAGGTGCACTCAATCCCACTGTCCATGTCCCCAGCAAAGATCATGAGGGTACAGGCGAGTCCCCCGGGGACTGAGGGAAAGGTGCATTCAAATATAAATGAATAAATTTCTAGAGAGGGGAGAGCAGCGGGCTGGGAGGGAGAATGGCAGAATACGCTATTAAAAAAAAAGAACACGCATGATTGATCAGAAAATTAAGCTGCTGGGAATAATGGCTGAATTCCTAGGGCTGCTGGCCATGCTAATGCATCATTCCTGGTATCTGCGGGCTTGTATCCAGGTTTTGATCATCCCTAGCATTTGCTCTGTGGAAAGAGGTAAAAGGCTCAAATCAGAGACATCTGCTACAATCATCGAGTACCTTGTTTACTAAATCCAACAAGAGAAAAAGCCTGCAGTAGCTCAGCTGTTCTCTTTCTGTCATAATTGGGAAATAGTATTTGATTTCATGGGACACAAAGAAAACAAGGGCAGTGTGAGACATCAAAATGCAAGCCTCCAATAAGAGCTGAGTTCAGGAATTTTTCTTTTTCCTACAGAACAGGTTGCAAGGTGGGAAACAAGCATACCAACATGTCTGAATTTCAGTTTTTGAAGAAAGGCAAACGAACAGCTAACTATTGAAGTGATACGTTTACATCTGACCCGAGAAGTTGGTGGTATTTTTGGTCTTATTTTTCCTAAATTCAGTTAGCCTTGAGCCTCTTGCAATATCCAATTATGAAAGAAAAAAAAAAATTCTCTAATTTGGAACCAATGTTTTTCCCCCACCTTCCAGCTGTACTCTGTCATGCCAAAAATGAAACAATTACTAAATCAGCTCCACAGTTTGGTGCCATATATAAAATGAAAAGGTAAAGTATTCAGCCATGATAAAATTCCAAAACAAGCTTATATAAGAAACTTTTGCAGGCCTGAATGGTTTGGAGGATATTTCTGTTACACCAAGAGCCCTATTGGGAGCACACAGAAATAAGCTTTTACCAGGATATTCATCCCTCACTGTTCCTCAAAAGATGTAATGATTTTTTTCTGTGCTTTTTGTTTGTTTGTGTGTTTTCCTCCCGTCTCTTAATACCCATACAGAACTTTAAATAGAAACAGGCCTACTCTTAAATTTGCCTGATGGGAAACATGGAATTAATTAAAATTAAAACACAGGAACAATCAATTGTCAGGGGAATGGGGGAGAACTCATGCGTGTACACACACTTGAAACTCAAGTTTTTTGTTGGAGCAAGCTAAGAGTTCTCGACCTGAACCTGAGAGAAAGGACATGCCGTCCCTCCAGGTGTTCAATTAAGCATCACACAGCAAGGCAGGAAAATTGGACAGGTGGTGATCTCTCTGAAAGCAACTGTCTGGATGATGAGAGACCTTTGCTTCTCTTGATGGAACAAAAGAAATCCTAAGGGACAGTTTTTAAAGGTTTTTAGCAATTTCCATATACTATAGATTACAGGAGCAAAAATAAATATGCAGTCCAAAAAAGACCACAGCTCCGTCTGCATTGTTATAGAGAAAGCTCCTAACAACGCAGCTCCTTCTGGGACTGAACTATTGAGTAGATCATTAAAAAGATCTAGGTTAAAATAATCTCCATGACCAACAGACACTATTTCCTGTGATGGGGGAGGTATAAAAGCGTTGAAAACTCTCAAACCAGATCATTTAAGTGAGAGTGGTCTCTGAACAGCACCCACAGATACTTTACAAATACAAACACCACCATATCCACCCTCAAAACCAGTTGTGTTTTTAAAAAAAAAAAAAACCAAACCACAAAACAAAAAAAAACCAACATTGCAGCAGTCAATGTCATTCTGAGAACAGAACAGAAGAACAAGAGCAATTGCTGCCAAAAACATGTATCTTGTAATTACATCTTAAGATCCCTAGGAACTCTAAATAGACAACAAAACATCTATGGAAAGTGTTATTCCAGATGGTAGTTAGAGTCCTGACAGCTTTCAGCTGAAGCGTACTCCTCTTTACCAAATAAAAAAGAAGCCTAAACTCCAAAAAGATCCAAAATCAGGCAATGGGACAACCTTCTCAGTTTTAACTTCTTTAAAGTGCATTTGCAGGGTTTCTCCCCACTTTCCCTGTGAATTGGGAATAAGGTGCTTTTCATACATGACTGCAAAAAATTAAATGTGCATTTCTAACACCTGCTGAGAGGGAATATTATACTCAAAATCCCATTATAGGTAAAAATGAGCACACCATATATGCGGAACTGAGAATTTATTATCAGTCTAGTTAATGTTTTGGCATTCTATTAGTCCAAATTATCTAATACAGAAAAGTTGTAATGATTAAAATTGTTATACATATATTTATGTATGCTTATATTAAAAAATACCTTCCTAGTCCTTCCTTCCTATGTTATGCCCATGCTCCTAAAGCCCATCTGGGCCTGACAGTCAACAGTTTCAGTGTTCCCCAAGCAGAGAGGTGAGGGGTGCCACAGACACACTCATCAATGTCCTCAGCTCTCACAGGGAGGGGTGTGATGCTGGTGGTGGGGTCCCTTCCTTTTCAGTGCCAGGGTCCACTCAGATTTCTTTGCATACATTTGCATACTATGGCCTACTCCTTTCCCCCTGCTCCCAGGGAAGGGGTAAAATCTTTCCTGCAGCCTCCCAATATCCCTGGGGGCCGTTTGTCCAGCAGGGACCGCCTGGGGCTGTCAGCCCCTTCCCCAGTGGCACTCACAGCGCTGGAGCTCAGACAGGCTGGGCAATGGGCACTCGGCCACGGGGCGCCTGGTAAACCCAGCTCAGCCCCGCTCAGGCCAAGGGCAGCCCAGACACCCCCTGGGACCTGCCACAGCCTGATATTTGCCCCAAGCAGTGGCAATACCATATTTACTGGGTTGTAGAACATGAGTCTCCTGAAGCTCCACCTATGTTGGGATGGAATTAATTTTGGTCATATTGCCTGTACCTACCTGTATAAGGCCACTAACCTTCTGTTCTTTGGGTGCAGGATATCAGGGAAGAGAATTTTGTCTGGCATTAGAGAGATTCATACCATTTCATGTGGCAGGAAACATACATAGTATTATCTTTTGTTCATTGGTTCATTTTCTCTGGATTATTTTGTGACAATGTTGAAAGGCAGAAGGAAAGAAGACTGGGAAAAGAAACACATAAGCAGAATCCTGACAAACTCCAGAGCACAGGAGAAGAAAGCATGGAACAGAGGTACTGAATAAAATCAATTTAACATGTTTTTGTTCTTTTGATTACATGTAGGTACCTGCTTTAATAGATTTATTCTAGAGCTATTCTCTGGTATGATTCATCTGCTAAATAAAGAGATGATTGGCACCATTTGAAATTTCTGCTTATAGACATGACTAGCTGGGGAGCTGTAATTCATATTTCACTGTCTGAACTAGTTTCAGTGCCTGCTTGCCAGACTTTAAGGTTGCTCAGGATTATCAGTCTCTCACTTTCACCCTCATTCACTAAGAGACTTAATCAGGATAAGTCCCATTGGCTTCAATAGTATTTACTGCTTAAATTAGGCAGATGCTTAAGACTAATTCAGCAAGGTGTTCAATCATTAGAGCCTGCCTGTCAAAGTAGTATCCCTAATGGGAACAGTGATTAAGCACTTACTTAAACTCTTAAACATATATTTAGTTTTAAATTCATTGTTTTAGTACTGTGCTGAATAGAAAGGAACATAAGCACATGCTTAAACTCACATGCTACGTGCTTTACTGCATGGATTTCATATTCTTTGAAATATTAAATTAACAAGCTAGTAGAAGGATTTGTGAATCCTTTTATCTCTTTTCCTGATAGTCTCATCAGGAAATGTGTTATACATACACAGAATCTTCAGTTAAAGGGGAAAAAATCCTACATTTTTATTAGTAATAGAAGAGGTTTTTGATTAGCATTTTGGCATAGAAGAAGAGCCCTTTACGTTGTTATGAAGGTGTTCATAAAATAGGTGAAAATGAAAACTTGGAAAGACTATAAAATGTTATTACCGTGATGAACTTACTTGAAGAGAGATGAAAGTCAGCTCAAAGTTATCAAAACTTTGAAGAACTGCAGCACTACAGAAATATCTATTTTTAATTAAAGTCGTGTATAGGGGGAGAAAAATGCAATTCACTCAGTATTTATCATGGCCCTGATGATCAAAGTTTTAAAATGCTGCTCACTTGAAATGCCTTCATTTTAGAGTCACTATATGGGGACAAGGACTGATCAACAGGCTTCTGGGCATCCATACTTCCTCCTGCTTTGTTTGTTAGTATGAATGCTCAACTCCTACTGGACATCAGCTCAAAACATATCACTGATGTCACTGCATGTAAGCTTAAGTTTCCAATAGGTTTATATATGATATTCTATTAATTATCTGTTTATTAGGTAACACAGAAACATTCCAACACAGGAAAGGGTACAAGAGTATTCTTAGTCATATTTTAGGTGCCTTTCTGAATAGTGGCTTGAACAGTTTCCTAGGTGGAGATAAAGTCCCAAACTGGACGTAACGCCAGAAGGACTTGCTTCAATAAATATAAGCTAGCAGTCACTCGAAGTAATAATATGATGATTTGGAATCCAATAACCTGAGAGTTCATTTACCTGTTTCAGAGATACTGCCGCATTTGAGATCGAGGAATACAAACTAGCTAGTTTCAAAGAAAACAAGATACAAGGCTGGAAGGGTCTCTGACGAATGTTAGTTAGGGAGTAGCTCTTTGTTCTGCAAAAATCTCCTTTTACACAACAATCTCCTTTGTTAAGACTGCTGAGCAGCATATGATCTGCAGGAGCAAAGATTTTTTTTCTTTTTCATTTGTGTCTTACAAAAAAAATGACTGAAGATGCAATTTGAAAATAAGAACTATTTTTTAAATTTACTTAAGCAGAAATTTACACAAATGAGATTTTTAAGATGCAAATAATCAGAAGAGCAACAACAACAGATAATCTCTCTCCTTCACACCAGGTCTGATGAAGTGTATTTACTGTAGTGACACAATTAACTATATATATTTATCAGGATATAACATGACAACAATAGTACTTGTTACATTGCACCATCAAATTACCATAATTTCTAATAAAATTCCTGCTGGGATGCCTCACTAGTATCAGGATTTGTATCAACAACTTCGTTAGGGACAAAAAAGGGCATGAATTCTTTTTCATGTAAAACCATGTACAATTTAAAATTTCCAAAGTAGCCAGTTCACAGATTTTTGAACTTGAATCCCAATGAATAATAATGTATGGATGAAGACATATCAATAAACTAAATGCACAGTTACACCTTGTCAAAACTGGACCAAGCTCTTAATAAGTGGACCTTTTTTTTGAGGCATGTGTAAATAGTATCTAATACAATGGAGCCCTGTAATATAGCTTACCTAGCCTCCATGCACTACCAGAGCACAAACATATGGCAATAGTAAAAGTTATTCATTTTTGACTGTGGCATCAAAATCTTTCTCCTTTAAAGACTTAGACTCTAAATGCTGAATCCAAGAAGCAACAATGAGTTTGAAACTACCACCATAAGCACAAGAAGGAAGACAAGAACTCTTCTAAACTAATATACATCTCAGTTTTTGTTGAAAAGGAAAGCTAAATCCTGCCAGGAAAAGTCCAAATTTATTTTTGCTTATTCATACCAATGAATACTGACAGATATAATTCTTAGTCAGTTTTTTAATTTATGCCTCAACCTGTAGACAGTCATCAATTTAGAGTTCTAAATATTGTCAGCAAAGAAGGAAGTCTTCTATATATTTTCAAGTATGTGCAGATGTTTTTATATTTTGACACTTAACTAATAAATTGCTTGAGTAACAACACATTTGCAACTCATCTCTGTCAAAACCAATGTAAACAGTAGCAGGACCAAAGCCATGAGCACTGAAGTACTGTTTTCTGCGGTTGTCTGTATTATCTGCAGAAGCATTGTTGCAATAAATCATCTCATCTACAACTGAGATGCTCCTGGAAAGCTATGTCTGAATTATTCTGGGAAGTTCAGCACTGAGATGTCATTGGCACAGACTGATTCAGAAGGTGAGCACTGTTCACTTTGCCATTAGGTTAGTGCAATTTTATTTTCTTGTTCCCCCATTTAACTTTCTGGCAAATGTTACAATATCTCAATTACATTTAAATTTCGGAATTTTCAAAAGTACAGCTACAAAAACAGATGCTTTTCTGAACCAATTTCTCAGAATACTTTTGAGGTCTGGCTATGTCATCTCTAGTTTTGTTTTAAAACCACAGGAAAGTTTCTTGTAACTTGAACATTTTGCATTGGCTTCTTATAACTGTATTTGTAATAATATACCTTCTATTCATGGAAAAGAAAGTGAAACAAACCTCTTCAAAATTTTATCTTTGACTTCTGTCTTGTCTGAGTAAGGGTTTAAGCTTCATCATTTTTCAGATATCTTTTGATTCTTCAGAAGTAAGAAAATCAGCAGATTTTTTTTCCAACTGTGTAGATAGGAAAAAGAAATAAGTGGAAAATGCAGCTAGCAAGAAGGCATGTGAAGGCATTTACATGAGCCAGAAATGTCCCCTTGCAGCAAAGAAGGTGAATGGTATCCTGGGCTGCAGTAGGCAAAGCATTGCCAGCAGGTGGAAGGAGGTGTTCCTTCCCCTCTACTCAGCACTGGTGAGGCCACACCTGGAGTTCTGTGTTCAGTTCTGGGCTCTCCACTGCAAGAGAGACATGGACATACTAGAAAAAGTCCAATGAAGGGCCACAAAGATGATTAAGTGAGATCTGGGAATGTTCAGCCTGGAGAAGAGAAGGCTCAGATGGATCTTATCAATGTATATAAATACCTAAAGGAAGGCTGCAAAGAGGATGGAGCCAGGCTCTTTTCAGTGGTGCTCAGTGACAGGACAAGAGTCAATGGACAGAAACTGAAACACAGGAGGCTCTGTCTGAACATAGGGAAACACTTTCTTCACTGTGAGGGGGATGAAGCATTGACACAGGTTGCCCAGAGATATTGTGGAGTCTCCCTCCTTGAAGACATTCAAAAGCTGTCTGGATATGGTTTTGGGCATGGTGGCTCTAGGTGGCCCTGCTTGAGCAGGGGGGTTGGATCAGATGACCTCCAGAGGTGCCTTTCAACCTCAACCATTCTGCGATTCTGTAAATGGGCTTTTTACTATTTTATAGATAATGCTCAATCATTTACAGATGTATGATTTTTCAATGGCAGCCTGTATCTTCTTAGAATAATATTAAAAAAAAAAAAAAAAGGTGAAAAGTTAAAAAGCTACATCAATACCTGCAGATGGGTTGTTCAGAAGCACAGTTTCTATGCTAAGCTATTTTATACAGTAGAACAACACAAAACTATAAACCACTGAAAGGCCTCCAAACTTCAGAATTCCATCAACAATAGAAGGAGCTGATGACTTGGTATGTATGCTTAACTTATTACTAATATCAACCAAACACATGAGATAAATCATTCCAACAGGTGTATTTATAAAAGGAAAAAGAAAACATGACTGTGAAAGGAACTAAATGGAATTCCTTCACAAAACACAATGAACTGCAAAATCCACTTTTTGAGGTTTTCAGCCTAAGAAAATTTACTGTCATAAGCTTTTGCAGGACAGGAGAAAGAAGTTGCATATACTAGCATTAGTTTGATGACATCCACAAATTTGAATTCCTGTTATTCTACCAAACTTTTTAAACAGAGTATTTTTATTGTAAAATTATGGATCTTTGCCACTACAAGCTTTTCCTCATACATAAGGAATGAATACTTTTGCTTTTTTCCTGATACTTTTCTGGCAGCATCCTTTTACAACCTATCCTCAAACTAACATTGGATTCTGGAAAATAACTTACCGACATTTCGACTGCACTGCAATAACTAGTCCACTTCCAATACTGTGATTATGTATGTCCACTTCTGCCAGCATTCATATAACCCTCAATGAAGTCTCCACAGAGCAACAAATGGGAAGGAATGAACATTCCTACAATTCCTACTTATAGTCCAGGATTCTAACAAAATTATCATTAATGTGGTGCCTCTAATCTTTTTCTGCCTAGTCCACCTATTTAGCATAATATCACTAGCTTTACACCTTCCCCCTGATAAATGGAGTGGAAATTATTGTTTCCATATATTGCATGTTTTTTTGTTTGTTTTGTTTTAATTCCCCTTTCACTCAGGAAATTGTCCATAATTGTACAAGTTTCATCTAAGACAGTTTGTATGACAAGCTATTCTTTCCTTCAACATTCAGAGTACAAGATACTTACCCATAAAGCAAGCTTCAGATACACAAATTTCTAAAGGTTTTCATTATTGGTCATTTACCTTGAGATGTTGTACATTATACGTTATGGAAACAAGAATATCCACACTCATCTTTAACGACAGTATAATTTGTATTATCTAGCAGCAAAACGTAATAAAACTGTGTGACAGACAGCATAAGAATGTAATTGTTCTGTTATTCTAGGTCTTGTTAATCAAAATGTTTTTTTTTGTTTTTCAGTCCTAACATATTGCTATCCTAGGATTAGGGATACTGGGCAATCAAATGTATATATGTGTATGTATGTACATACACATATATGAACACACAAACACACATGTTCCAACCAACATGCTTTGTAGAACTCTCTTAGTAATGTGCTAAAATAGAGAGCAACTACTGATCCCTGAGTAAAATCTGAAGTCCCACAACTAGTGGACTGTTCCATGGAGAAGCGTTTCAGGTACATCTCTCCTGACCTTCAGGCTTAGGCTTTTGCTCAGGTACAAGCTTTTAATTAATCTCCTTTAAGAATGATTCACAGAGGTCTGAGACTCAGTCACTGCACATTTCCAAAAGATGTCTATTCCTCTCTGCTGTCCTGCTTTGAGTCATAGAATCATAGAATCATTAAGGTTGGAAAAGACCTCTAAGATCATCGAGTCCAACCGTCAACCCAACACCACCATGCCCACTAAACCATGTCCCTAAGCACCTCATCTACACGTCTTTTAAATACCTCCAGGGATGGGGACTCCACCACTTCCCTGGGCAGCCTGTTCCAATGTTTAACCACTCTTTCAGTAAAGAAATTTTTCCTCATGTCCAATCTAAACCTCCCCTGGCGCAACTTGAGGCCATTTCCTCTCGTCCTATCACTAGTTACTTGGGAGAAGAGACCGACACCCACCTCGCTACAACCTCCTTTCAGGCACTTGTAGAGAGCGATGAGGTCTCCCCTCAGCCTCCTCTTCTCCAGGCTAAACAACCCCAGTTCCCTCAGCTGCTGCTCATAAGACTTGTTCTCCAGACTCCTCACCAGCTTTATTGCCCTTCTCTGGACATGCTCCAGCACCTTGACGTCCTTCTTGTAGTGAGGGGCCCCAAAACTGAACACAGTATTCGAGGTGCGGCCTCACCAGGGCCGAGTACAGGGGCACCATCACTTCCCTACTCCTGCTGGCCACACTATTTCTGATACAGGCCAGGATGCCATTGGCCTTCTTGGCCACCTGGGCACACTGCCCGCTCACGTTCAGCCGGCTGTCGACCAACACCCCCAGGTCCTTTTCTGACAGGCAGCTTTCCAGCCACTCTTCCCCACGCTTGTAGCGTTGCATGGGGTTGTTGTGGCTGAAGTGCAGGACCCAGCACTTGGCCTTGTTGAACCTCACACAGTTGGCCTTGGCCCATCGATCCAGCCTGTCCAGGTCCCTCTGCAGAGCCTTCCTACCCTCGAGCAGATCAACACTCCCGCCCAACTTGGTGTCGTCTGCAAACTTACTGAGGGTGTACTCAACCCCCTCATCCGGATCATTGATAAAGATATTGAACAAGACCGGCCCCAGTACTGAGCCCTGGGGAACACCGCTCGTGACCGGCCGCCAACTGGATTGAACTCCATTCACCACAACTCTCTGGGCCCGGCCGTCCAGCCAGTTTTTGACCCAGCGCAGAGTACACCTGTCTAAGCCATGAGCCGCCAGCTTCTCGAGGAGAATGCTGTGGGAGACGGTGTCAAAGGCCTTGCTGAAGTCCATGCAGACCACATCCACAGCCTTTCCCTCATCCACTAGGCGGGTCACCTGGTCATAGAAGGAGATCAGGTTGGTCAAGCAGGACCTGCCTCTCATGAACCCGTGCTGGCTGGACCTGATCCCCTGGTTGTCCCGCTCATGCCTTGTGAGCGCCCTCAAGATGAACCGCTCCATAATCTTCCCCGACACTGAGGCCAGGCTGACAGGCCTGTAGCTCCCCAGATCCTCCTTCAGGCCCTTCTTGTAGATGGGTGTCACATTGGCAAGCCTCCAGTCGTCCGGGACCTCCCCCGTTAACCAGGACTGCTGATAAATGATGGAGAGCGGCTTGGCAAGCCCCTCCGCCGGCTCCCTCAGCACTCTCGGGTGGATCCCATCCGGCCCCATAGACTTGTGAGCATCCAGGTGGCGTAGCAGGTCATTGACTGATCCTCTTGGATTATGGGGGGTTCATCCTTCTCGTCGTCCCTGTCTTCCAGCTCGGGGGGCCGAGTACCCTGAGGATAACTGGTCTGCCTGTTAAAGACTGAGGCAAAGAAGGCATTGAGTACCTCAGCCTTTTCCTCATCCTCGGTGACAATATTCCCCCCCGCATCCAATAAGGGATGGAGATTCTCCTTGGCTCTCTTCTTGTCATTAATATATTTGTAAAAACTTTTTTTGTTGTCTCTAACGACAGCGGCCAGATTGCGTTCTAGCTGGGCTTTTGCCTTTCTCATTTCCTCTCTGCACAACCTAACGAGATCCCTATACTCTTCTTGAGTCGCCTGCCCCTTCTTCCACAAGTGGTAAACTCTCTTTTTTTTCCTGAGTCCCAGCAAGAGCTCCCCGTTCAGCCAGGCTGGTCGTCTTCCCCATCTGTTCTTCTTACGGCACATGGGGACGGCCTGCTCCTCTGCCTTTAAGACTTCCTTCTTGAAGATCGTCCAGCCTTCCTGGACCTCTTTGCCCTTCAGGACTGTCTCGCAAGGGACTCTCTCAACCAGCATCCTGAACAGGCCAAAGTCCGCCCTCCGGAAGTCCATGGTTGCGGTTTTGCTGGCCCCCCTCCTTACTTCACCAAGAATCGAGAATTCTACCATTTCATGGTCGTTAAGCCCAAGATGGCCTCTGACCACCACATCTCCCACCAGTCCTTCTCTGTTTGTAAACAGCAGGTCGAGCGAGGCACCTCCCCTGGTAGGCTCACTTACCAGCTGTGTCAGGAAGTTGTCTTCCACACACTCCAGGAACCTCCTAGACTGTTTCCTCTCTGCCGTGCTGTATTTCCAGCAGACGTTCGGGAAGTTGAAGTCCCCCACGAGAACAAGGGCTAGCGATTGTGAGACTTCTGCCAGCAGCTTGTAGAATGCTTCATCCGCCTCTTCATCCTGGTTGGGTTGTCCATAACAGACTCCCAGCAGGATATCTGCCTCGTTGGCCTTCCCCTCATCCTTACCCATAAACACTTGACCAACAGTCCAAGCCTAGTTGTGCAGACTTGCTTATTTTTAACCTTGGCAGATATTTTATTTTCACCATTACCTTTAGTTGAACAAACTATTGCTTATCAAAGAATAGGGTGGGGGGAAGAGCGAAGGAAGGGAGAAGAAGACATCTAAAATTTTATCTGCTCCACAGAGCCGAAAGACATTATACCCTCATTTAAATGGGACTGCGGTAGTGAGCCTGTGTATGGTACATGACTTGTCTTCCCTAATCAGCATTCCTCAGTTTGACACAAATGTATCCTAACAAGGACAGCCAGAAGTTGCGTAAAAATAAAAAGAGATTTGGCAAAGGGCTGCAGTTGTCAATAAAATCTTACAAGCGACTCAAGGTTACTGTGTCAAATAACACACTTCAGTTAATGTAGAACTGCAAATTGACATGGAGAAGACAAAGACTTTTTCAGATCCCCTTCCTTGCCTGCTTTTAAGGACAGATTCCAGACAGCTTTCCAGCTGGGTGTTTTGAATTGTAAACACCAAAGTATCACATTTCCGCCACCTATATCATTTCTACCTGTGGACAGAGTAAATTTAAGGATTCAGAGAAATCATGCTTCATTCAAAGCTAACATAAGTATCTGTTGTGCCACATAGGCATGACCTCAACAATGTATATCTACTCCACCACTGTTAAAAATAAACAAATTAATAAAATTGATTAAAAATACAGAAAAGGGATATTGAATGCCGAGGCAAAATAACAATGTTCCCACATTTTAGTCTGAATACATGAAAGGCAAGTAAACGATAGAAATTCCAGTAGTATATTACTTTTAATTACACAATAACAACAGAGGCTCCAGCTGGAATTTGGCAAAAGTTGTTCATATGACAGACTTGGAATAAGATTTAAGATGAAAAAGAAACTGGTTAATTGAAATAAGCTACAGGTAGAGGAAAGAACATGAGAAAGTAAGAGCTGAAAATAAAAACTATAGCATAGAATAACACAGGCAACTTGTGTATAAACTGAGTAAAGCATCTCTGTCTTAGTATATGAATTAAATATTACATGAAAGTCAAATCTATAAGGATATTGACTCAGTAACACAACTATCATTAAGAGTCATTTCTTATAGTTACTCTAGTCACTATGGCCATACGGAAAGTTGAGACCTTGAAAACCATCAGAATATGTTATCACTGCAATCGTATACTTGTCTATACTTTTTTTGGTGTAAGCAGCTATATGTATATGTGACTACTTTTTAGATTTAATCTTTATAGCCAAACTATGAGCAGATGCACAGCTCCTAAAAAGGCCTAGGTGAATGACTCGGCGGGGCCAGGGGGCGGGATGACACCAATATGCTATTGGTAAATTCTATTGCATTTATTGGCAGCTTGGAAGACTGAAAAAACCTGTAAATTTCTGAGAATAAAAGGCAAGTTTTGAATTATACATGTTAAAGGTTGGCAAATAAGCCCAGGTTATCACTATTCCATTAAAGAACAACATCATCCACATTTGGAGGAAAGAAGTACTGTATCTCTGTGACATATATATGAAAATATGTAACTGAATTCAGGAACTGAGGATACAGGAGAAGTGTTACATGTTAACTGCTCCTGAGAGATTTGGTGTAGTTAGCAGCAGCTGCTTCATCAAAACAAGCATTTTGGAAATTAAGGAAAAAAAACCCCGTATAACAACTATTTGTAGCAATTTAGCAACCTAATAAGAAACCCAGCAGTTAAAACAAAGGTGGTTTTGAAATACAAAAATCGTTTGGAAAGAGATATTTAAAATAATCTCCTGTGGTGGTGTATTTTTCTCCCTGAAAAGCTGTTCTTTCTAATTAAAGAAAGAAAAAACAATAAAAACAACCTGCTCTTATCTTGAAAGGAAGAAAAAAAAACCACACAGTTAAAAAAAGCCATTCAAATTCATTTTTTCTGCTTATTATTTTAGAAGACGTTTTGCAAAATGTCTACTGGTTAAAAAAAAAAAAAATTGTATATTATAAACAGCTTTAAACCTATGTTCTGTTTGTATTATCCAGCCCAGCTCACCAAATTCCTGTAAGCTGTTGGCAAACACTTCATTTCAGAGCAAGGTATATTAGCACAAACTATTAATCTGATATTTTTGAACAATAAATAGATGTTCTTTTATATTGCACCCCTGATCAATTCAAAAGACAAAAAGGAAAACATTCATCAAATAAATTATTCATTAGAAATTAGTCACCAAGTTCTAAGAGTAGAGGGCCTATATATACATTTATGGCTAGTTTGTAAGTGCATTGAAACTTTGAAAGTGCCTCTGGAAACTCTTGACATCAAAAGATGAGTTTATGTATTTTACAAATTGATGGGGAACTTTAAGTCACATAGCTGGAGACACTTGGCTTAGGGTTACTTACATACATGTATATTTCCCTTATAACATAGTCTTCATTCTAGTATTTTTCTTTCTGGAAGTTACCATTGGCTAAATTATCCTGTTAAAAAAAGTAGAGAGGGAGAGCAAGACACACAAAAGCTCCTTTCTGCATTCTTTTATTTCAATGACATTTGAATATGCCATTTGGAAAATGGGATAGAAGATCTAGACTGTGAATAGCATTTGCACTGAATTTCAGACTATATATTAAATATTCTAGAATGATCTTAAACCAAACCTAGAGAGGAAAACTTCACCATTAAACTGCTCTACAAATACATATTTTCATTTAATCTTCCTCATACTGCAGATTAAAATTTATAAAATTTCATTAGTAGCCAGTAAACTCTTAGACTGTGCCAAATGGTTGTTGTGTGACCTCTGTGGTGTGACTACTGATCGGACTTTTAAGTGAGAGCAAACAGAAAAAATATATAATTGTATATATGTAGACATATACACGTATATATGTACATCCATACACACACGCATGTGCGTGTGTATATATACACCTATGTACACACAGTTTCTCAAGTCTTTCTTCCTGATGAACTACCACTCAGCTGAGGGAAAAAAAAGCAAACCTAACAGCAGGTTATACGGTCAGCACTGACTGCCTGCTGGAGCAAGTGCACAGTAGGCCCAAATAATACTAAATAAGACAGAAATCAACAAAAATTTTCAAACCAAAGAAAGGAAATAATACTTTACATAAGTAAAACATTAAATGTAAGCCAATTTCAAAATTATTTTATTGGAGGAGTTCACAGCACAAATGCAAAATCTAGAAATTTTAATTGACAATACAGTCCTGTCAACATGCAGTATGAATTATTAATACGTTTTATTTCCTTGTATTCTTGGAGAATTCATTTTCTTCCAGTAGCCCAAAACCACCTCATAGAAAAACCATCCACCTCCATATGGGGTAAAACACTTAATTCTTTTTATGGATCTCTCTACCTGAAGAGAAAATAGTTTGATATTCCTGAATTCAGGCTGCTTGTTGGGGTTTTTTTTAATGTTTTTCTCTCCCTACTTGTATTTTATCAGATGTTTACACTTTAGGATTTCACAGAGTCCCAGTGGACATACACAGATTTTTAAAAAAGTCATTAGATTCTCTCTCTTTCCCTTGGAGGCCAGGGAAGTTTTTCTTGGATGCACTACAATTATAGGGTTGCCATTAACATGATTTTCATATGAGAAAATATGCTTACAACATGAAGCCTGCTCATCTCATCTTTAAAAAAAATGTATGGAAACATTTCTGTAGAGTTGAGTTTGCACTGAATTTTAGAGATTGTTAACTTTGAAAATACTGTTTTTCTTGAAGTGTATGAAGATGAACTAATTTTCAGAGAGAGTGTTAGCTGGAAAATAGAATATTTATGCCATGAGGGTAAAAGAAATACAATAAAATCCCTGTAGATTCTTCTGTCATTCTCTTCTCCACCTTGATGAACCAGGATCCACGTCATCTTAACTAAGGGCCCCACCAGAAAGTCAGAATGGTCAGCGAGTACAGGCACTTGGCATGTGTTTATATAAGTATGTATACACGAAAGATTTCTCCAGAATGGAAATATTTCTGGAAATGCTTAAAGCATTAGGCATTAAGCTTTAGGCTGCCCATTGAGAATTTTCTCTTTGAAAAGTAAGGAACCTGATGACGTCTGGGTATATGGGTCCACAACTGCTTCTCACAATGGCAGCACTGGCTTACACGCCTGCCTCTTCCCCTAGCAGCACTCTTGCCTGCTCCTTCCTTGTACCTCTCTGTAGTACCTCACCACTGTGGGGGAACCATGCAGAGGCAGTCCTTTTACCGCTCACTTTTCTTCATGAGGGGAAGAAATGAAAAGGATGTTCAGGAGAAGAAAAAACTTGTTTTTCTGACGTGTGAAAAAGATGCATAGAAACATACCCAGAAATTGCATACCCAAAAGTACACAGAAATACCCTTCCATGCTCAAATATTTTAGTTCAGGTTGACTTAGTATCTCAGGATTTAATCAATTCCAAGACAGAAGCATAAACAAGAGCGAGTTTAGCATGGAGTTTCTTTTGCAATTGGAAAAAGACTTGAAATTCATTCATCTGGTTAATGAACAGAACCAAGTCACTGCAATTATTTACTGTTATTTCTTCTGTACCACAGTTTGCATTGCAACAAATACAAAATATTAGTTATTCACACAGAAGAAAATGGAGAGGTGTCATGGTTTAACCCCAGCCAGCAACTAAGCACCACACAGCCGCTTGTTCACTCCCCTCAGGGGGATGGGGGAGAAAATCAGAAGGGTAAAAGTGAGAAAACTCGTGGGTTGAGATAAAGACAGTTTAATAGGTAAAGTAAAAGCTGCGCACGCAAGCAAAGCAAAGCAAAGCAAAGAATTCATTCACTACTTCCCATCGGCAGGCAGGTGTTCAGCCATCTCCAGGACAGCAGGGCTCCATCACGCCTAACGGTTACTTGGGAAGACAAACACCATCACTCTGAACGTCCCCCCCTTCCTTCTTCTTCCCCCAGCTTTCTATGCTGAGCATGACGTCATATGGTGTGGGATATCCCTTTGGTCAGTTGGGGTCAGCTGTCCCGGCTGTGTCCCCTCCCAGCTTCTTGTGCACCCCCAGCCTACTGGCTGGTGGGGTGGTGTGAGAAGCAGAAAAGGCCTTGACTCTGTGCAAGCCCTGCTCAGCAATAGCTAAAACATCCCTGTGTTATCAACACTGTTTCCAGCACAAATCCAAAACAAAACCCCATGCTAGCTACTATGGAGAAAATTAACTGCATCCCAGCCAAAACCAGCACAAAAAGGTCCAATGCCTCCAACCCAACTAGGGTTACTATGGAAAACCTTAAAAAAAATATATACTTTAGGTTTCTGTTTTAGATGATATTAGTAAGATACCCTGTATTTTATAAGTGGATGACAGTACAGTCCTAGTATCTTAGCAAGATCATTAATTATGGAACAGCACAATAATAAAAAGAATTTAAAATAATTTTTGTATGTTAACAGACACAAAAAAAAGATCAGCAATATTTAAACATAAATAGGAGTACAGAAGCAAAACAAAACACTGCTTGAGAAAAACTCTTACAGTTATCACTCATTATATTAGCGCTACTTGATTAGTCCTAAAAAGAACTGGTATGATCTGATGGAATATCAGCTTCCACCTCCCTAAATGCTCCATTAAATAAACAGTAACTCTGTAACCAGCTCAGCTCAGCATTTACTATCACACCATAATATGTGTGAATTTTACAATGCTGAGGCTTTTGTTCAGCAGTCGACCTCGTTTCAGCAAAGAATATACATCTAAATGTAATAAATGCAGATGATTTTCCTGAACTATCAGTCAATGTTTGATTTGCATGCAGATTCAGAGACTAGTATTAACCATCGCATGTTGATGTATGCCTCTGAAAATCTCAGGGTCATACTGCTGATTCAATCACCTTTCAAAATATCTTTATATTCAGGTTCACTGTCTCATTCTGAAAGCTTCCTAAGTCAGCAGCAGCGTGAGGGTGTGCCTGTTACAAAAATATTTTAGTAAATGGGAGAGAAGGGTCAGTCAATTCAATTTAAAAACAGCAGTAATAATGGTTATACCCTCCTCAAACTCAGACAGGAGCATTCTTCTTCACATCTAAGCCAAATAAATATAATTTTGTCAGTAGTTGTGAAATTCCACAGGCTTTGTGTTCACTTGATCATAGACCAGATCTCAGGGGATGTCTGGGCTGCCCTTGGCCTGAGCGGGGCTGAGCTGGGTTTACCAGGCGCCCCATGGCCGAGTGCCCATTGCCCAGCCTGTCTGAGCTCCAGCGCTGTGAGTGCCGCCGGGGAAGGGGCTGACAGCCGGACAAACAGCCCTGAGGATATTGGGAGGCTGCAGGGAAGCTTTCACCCCTTCCCTGGGAACAGGTGGGGATGGGAAAACACATAAAGAGAAATCCAAGTGTACTCCAACACTGAGGAGGAAGGGACCATGAAGATCACATTCATCCTGGCAAAGACACTGATGAGTGGCTGTGACAGCCCCCACCTCTTTGCTTGGGGAAGGCTCAAACACTTGACCATCAGACCTAGAGAGTTATTGGATGGGGAGGCATAACACACAAAAAAAGTTATCTTATTTAACAATTTTAATGGCATTATTATTAATGCTTTTTTGTACTACTTTGGACTGTGTTTGTATTGCTGGACTAGTAACAACTGTCATATTGTCAGGTCTTGATTAGGTCTTATGATTTTTTGTTACGTTAACAATAAATTCTTGTTTCTCCCTCTGCCGCGTATGGTGTATTCTTTCTTGTCTATAATAATAATTTGTAACTGTGTACATCTTGGTTTATTTTATTGAACAATAGCTCAAATGAACTGCATGTCCCATTGTGTTAGGTTCTGCGCACAGACATCAGAAGAGCTGGAAGTCCAAAGTTTCTATCTTATTAGATACGATAGGCAAGGGACAGGATAAGACATTAAGAAAACAAACATTTAGCAAACTGAGGAAAAAAGAGATTAAGTGAACTGCCTTATAGCAAAAAAAAAAAAAAAAAAAGAATTATAGAATAAAACAGAAGTAAAGGTTCTAAGTCCTTATCCAGAGCTATGCCTGTGTTGTCACCTCCAGTCTCACAGCAGTGAGAAATTAAAAAATGATTCAAAATCCTTGTGCTTTAACATGGTGCAGTCAACATCTACTTGCTGAGAAGCTAGTTTGATGCTTTGTCTCCTGTATCTTTTAATCCTTATTAAATATAAGGTATTATTAACTGGCCTTTTCAAATATAAGGTCAGTTTAAGAAGTTTGTGCTTCATCACCATCATAACTAGCTTTTCATACGTGACAGCTTGTCAGCTATGAAAAACTCAAATTATGTTCTCCGCAATAGAGAAAGAGACTAAGTTAGGTATGAAATTTTGTGGTAGAGGAGCAGAAGGCCTCTATTAAGACTTGCAAAGGCGTGACCCTTTCGAGGCAGTCAGCTGGATCTAGTTTGACTTGGGTGGGACTGTATCAGCACACACCAGCAGCTTGATCATCTGGTTAGGGCACAAAATAGACCTCTTTACCCTACACATTTAGGTGTCCTTTCAGGGGCTGAAATCACAAATAAGGATGGAGGAAAGCCTTGCCTTGAGACAGGCTGAGAACAAACACCTGGGACACAGGGTTCACAGTGCTCCAGCTTTAAATGTACCCAGTGTAAAGAGGAACATGCACCTTAAATGCCCAGCACGTTGGGAAGCGGCTGTTTCAATTTCAGCCCATACTATTCTGAGCAGCGCAGCCTTTTCAGAGACTGGGTCTTTCCTGCTCAGAGGTAGTATCAAAGGACAGTGTGAAGCTATTAATATCCACCTTCCCTGCAATGTGAGCGAGTGTAAAGAACTTACCTTGGTACTCTCCAGAGTTCCTGCAGCAGCTGTGCTGAAGAAATGGGTGAGAAAAGAGGGAATTCCTGTTGATTACCTTGTAGCCAATGAGTTCTGACAGAGCTAGAGATGGTCAGTCGTGCTCCCAACTAAACCCAAGGGTCAGTGAGAGCGGCTGGGACACCCCCACTCTGTATCTAGAGTCCTCTTATCCATACAAAGAGGGATGGATCTAATGGCTGTGCCATCTCATCATTCTCTCTTCACTAACAGGAAATCACACACCAAGTGAACAGACCCTGACATGGCCTAATGTTGGATCACAGAAGAAGAGGTTATTTTCTGACTGGAAAAAGAAAGGAAAAAAAACAACCCAAAACTTCTTTCTTATGGAACAACTCTCTTTCCAGCAGCTCACTATGCAACTTTTCTTTCTGCCTTCCTGCTCCATTTTTTTCCTGCTCCATTTTTTACGTAACACAGTATGCATGTAACAGAAATTGTTTTGTATCTCTAGCTAACATTTTGTATACACTGCATTTCTATTTAAGTAATTGGGAATGTCGTTAAGATAATAACTAACTAGGCAGTGAAAACTTTTCTTCTCCTTCTATTCAGCCCCCATGCTGCTGCACAAGTGGAGGATGTTAATTATCTTTAACAAAAGGTAAAAATCATTCTAGTGAACATTAAAAAAACTAAATGGGTTTAAATTAGCATCCTATGTCAACTCTTGCATACTAGTAAATTTATTTTAGCTTAGCAAATATAGCACACCTAGCTCAAAATATATGTACATAAAAATCTTAGGCAAGAGCTTCACTGAGAGGTAAATGTATTTATAAGCCATCAATGAACATAAAGCACCAACTGTGGGGCATACAGCACTTCATCTTCTGCACACAGTTTTATTCCTATCAATGCAAGAGGAACCTCAGAGAGATTGCAGTATAAGGAATAGGTTATACCTGTATAAAGACAGATCTACTGAAGTTAAGTGCAAGACATAAGAGAAAATATGTATGGTGAATAAGTATTAATAGTGAAGAGTGTCCATTATCCTTTCCATGCCTGTGGAAACAGAAGGAAAACCTGCTTCCGGACTCCTTAAATGTGGATTCAATTTGGTTCCATTAGAAAAGCAAAGCTTTGATAAAATTGCTACTAGTCCTTGAACGCACTGAAGCAATTTACTTCCCTTCACTCTCAGTGGATTCCACAGCATATCCGACATGGTCTTTCTAATTTTGGTTGTAATTGTAGGTGGTAAAATCTGTGATGGCTATTTAACAATGCTAGGGACTGACTTAACTCAATTCACTTATGTCATGTTGGGACTTATAACAACCTATCTGGGATTTTGCAAATTCCTATTTTCATTCTCATGCAACACTGGAAACCTTAGCACAGATGGTTCATCTTTATAACACTGTAATTGAATGTGTATTATCTCAGATGTTTTGGCAGTTCTGGATGGTCTGAGGAGGTTGGCTGGCAAAAGAAGTCAAGCTGGTACAAGGAAGCAATTATGATATTTATTTCTGAAATATTTTGTAGTGAGCGATGAATCTATCTTAATCCATGTGCAAGTACAGATTTTTCTCACTGAAGAAATTAAACTGTTAAGAAAAAAAAACAAAACAAACCATCCATATCTATCTGTCTGTAACTAACAAGCTGAAAACCTTTGCTTTGGGAAAATGCTGTCTCTTCATACTATGACAGAGTAACATGTAGTGGAATATAAAAATACAGAAGAGAAGCTGCACCTAGAGGCTATATGTAAGCAGTGTACATTCATCCCAACTCAGATCTAATAAAACCTTAAATTATACTGCTATTGTATTTTAACCTTAACCAAAATAACCTATGAAATCCAGATATACGATATATCTTCATTTACAAGCCGAAATTTCTTTTAAAGGCAATTATAATTCCTTGCAGTTCTAAATGCAGCATGATGTGATGGCAGCTTGTGTACTAGTGCAGTGGCACAAAGGTAGCAAGGAGAAGAGACTGTAACTGCCATTGCAAGTTTCTGTTATATTCTAATATATTCCTGATTAGCACATCCTAGCACCCACCCATGGGATTGACAATCTTTTCTTAACAGACTCCTAGTAAGAGGCAAATAAACAGTGGTCAA
Source organism: Aptenodytes patagonicus (assembly GCF_965638725.1). Classification (NCBI taxonomy): domain Eukaryota; kingdom Metazoa; phylum Chordata; class Aves; order Sphenisciformes; family Spheniscidae; genus Aptenodytes; species Aptenodytes patagonicus. Next base: position 117,496,457 of record NC_134949.1, on the reverse strand, counting down.
TTTGGCTATAAAGATGACACAGGACAGAAATTATATTTAATGTGAGTTGTAACTAATTTTTAGAGAGTATTTGGTATTACTAAATACACTGGATTTTTTTCTAAACACCCTTGGCTACAAGGAGACAGCAACTTCCATTACTATCTTAATAGTATTACCTACTGCAATGTTTTCAGGGTATTGAGAGATATTCACAGTGCATTTTACTTCTAGAAAATCACAGCCTGATTTGAACTCACTTGAAGTGATATGAGTGAGGGTTAACAAAAGAAAGTGTACAAATAATCAAAGGTCCACAAATTAGCCATTTTTTAAATAGGGACCTGTGATTTCACTGTAGTAAAGAGATTGTTAAGACACGCATATTACATGGTCATTCTGTAAGCAGGTCCAGCAAGAGCCAATTAAACGGAAATCAATTTAAAAATAAATCAACCCTATTCCAATAGATAAGTTTGTTCCAATAGAAATTGTAAGTCAAATTAAATAGTTTAACCTCTTTATTATGGCTTCCTGCAATCACAGTAGTAGCCCACTGTGTACTAGAGGCCTAATCCATATTATTGGAGAAACTCAAAATAGTGCTCAGCTAGCTTGCACGATCACTGCTGACTAACCGCCATACAGCACAGTTCCACCCAGCCAAGATTAATTGCCAATAGAGGGGGTATGAGAGACTCTTCGCCTACCTTATCACAGAGAGGCACTGTGCCCGTACCCTCAGACAACCTGTATATATACTTATTGTAGTCTTAAACTGCTTCCATAAAAATTCAAATTGAGTAAACATTTACAAAGCCTGGCAGCCCACCATCGCATACTCTTCCAGTCCACCCAACTAAGAGGGCACATCTGCCTGAGGCAGCAGTTGCTCAGAAGAACTCAAGTACCGCCAAAATATTCTGATGATGCATACACTCTTGTCCAGCACACTGCTATGATCTGCTAAATGACTGAAGTAAAACATACAAATTCAAACACAACCTGTCTGCCTGACACACTTTTGAAGTCAAAGCCATAGGGTTGTTATGACCACAAGTATGGTAAGAACTGGAAGTCATGCAATAGGGTCATGAATGAATAGGTCCATGAATGGTCCAAGGCCCCAAGAAACGGTCTGCACATAGAGGAAAAAAGAAGAAGCAGTATTCTTCTCATGTTTGTCTTTTTCATCATTGAGGTTTGACAGAGAAAAACTTACATAGTGGAATAAATATCCAATTACATAAATCGAGCTTAATCCATCTATAAGGCTACTCTAAAAAAATCCATAAAAAGACAAGATGCAGGGAATATAATTTATTTGAACTCTGCAAAAATTCCACTTCAGGCAGGGCTTTGCAGCACACCTAGATGCTACATGGTTGTCGGTAAAATTAGTGAAATAGAGCCTGAGAGGAAGGAAATTAATTGCTTGCAGAAAAAAGAAAATGTTTCAGTGACAGCTTTGTCTTCAGTACTATAAGAATAGGCCCACACTGTGCAGGTCAGAATTCCAAAGGAATATTTGGGAAAAACAAAACAAACAAAAACCCCACTGAAACCAAAAAACTCCACAAAGAACAGCTTGGTTTAGTACAATTTGTCAATTATACCTTTCAGTGGCTTCACCGTTAATCAAGGCTGAAGAATGGAAAAGGTGAGAACACAGGGTTTACCCTCCTCTGCTTCCTTTCTGAAATCCGTTTTTAATAAATCACATTGCAGGCCCATCAGTTTTCACCAGCACACCAAGGTAAGGCAGGACCAGGACTTCACTGAGAATTTGAGACAGCTACCATCAATGTGCACACTCAGGAAGACCGTAACAGCTAAGCAGGAAATACAGCCACTGTATTTCCTCCTGTTCCCACTCAAAATTAGGAATAGAGTGACAAGATATATCCAGAAAGTTATGAAGAATTAGGGTAAACTTCTCCTAATCACTAACTGGGGTTATCAGTGAAAAGTATCAGATCAGGAAGTCTACACACCCTCCAAAAATAATCATTTACACAGATATCTGCCCACTCCCCCAACACAGCAGCATAGAAAGTTAAGGTTTCCTATGGTATCTATCTAACATTTCACTCTTCTCCAGGTCAGCATGATAGATCTCTCTCTCACTTGCTTTTCATTGTTTAAAAAAAAAAAAACCACTATTTTCTGCCAGCAAATTACTTTTTTTTGGTTTCACTTAAACTTCTCCTACTCTCTTTTATTCTTATTTCTCTCACTAACCTTCTAATACATCTTTTGCCTAACTCTACACTATTTTACTAAAGGCCTTCTGCTAATTCCCTCACTCTTCCCACTCCTTTTCAGAATAAAATGTGATTAAAAATTATCAAACCCATAATTCTTGCCCCCAGTACAGATTTCCTGATGATTTATTATGTCAGCTTTACCTCCTCTCCCCTCCTCTACTTTTTCTTTTTTGACTCTTGACTTTTTGTGACTGTAATTCTGTTTCCACACCCCCTCAGCCTCCTCAGGGCTTTTAGATACTCCAGCAAAACAAGCTGCAGTATCCAAACAAAAAAGCTTGTTGTTTAACAAAAAGCTTGCCTGTTACAGTCCCTCTACCAATAACTCATTTTCTTAGAAACAAGAAAGTTATAACAACACCTAAACATACCTCTGGGAAAGAGTGAAGTTGCAAGCACCAGCCATTTGCAAAACGGTCACACCTCACCTGCACTTGTTTAACACCTTTGAAGTTATAGTGCTGCCTTCAGAAAGACCTAGTAAGGAAAAAAAAAATCCTAGAAGAGGTTAATTCTGCAGTTACAGATAGTTAAGGAGGTTCTCAAAAAGATGTTTTGGGGAATACTGCTACTAAGTTAGTGTTTCCTTTGTTGTCTGTTATGTTACTTAAGCATTTCTACGGAAATTTGGGTGGTCTGGTACAGGGAAGAAATTGTCTCTATTTTCTGAACAATAAGCTAATTCATGGTTGCCCTTTCACATAGAAGTAACTGGCAGCACTTCAGAGCAGTATGTGTCAACAGACAGCATAATCTGTCAAGACAACATAGGTTTTTTGAAGCTAAGCATAGACATTCTGTTTCTCATAATTTGATAAAGAATTCAGAATTCTTTGGGGTAAAGTTAACAATATCACTATTATTGATAATAGGTCTGCTTTGTCTAGCTTGCCACTTAAACGTCATACAGAGAACGCAACCTCTGCCCAGGATTTGGCTATTGCCCTCATGCTCAGACAGAGGTAACAGTTCAACTACTAAACATGTGATCAGTAATATTTGTATTGCAAGAACCGAATGCTCTCATACATTAAAACACAAGCATACTAACACTTCATAAAGTGGCAGCAAAAAGGTTCTCTGCCGCAAGACCCAACAAAACCCACTTTTAATCTAAGGTTTAAACCTTGCAAACACTTTATGCTTGTTCTTTCATTTATTGCGAGTAGTCTCACTGAAATCAGTAAGATAAATGGGTCCATAAATCTTTAGCATAAAATAGACAAGGAGAGGAAAAGAAACATTACTCTCTCCTGGCAATTGATTTGCTCAATCCAAGCAACCGGCACCCAAAGTGGAAATTGGATCCTCTGACCCCTAATCCAGCACTTCAGCCCTTCTTTCTGTCAGTCTTCTGCTCTCCCACTTAAGACAAATTATGAACTACAAGGAGCTTATCTCCCAAGGATCTCATACAAAATACAACAAAATCAATCTGCAAAGAGTACAATTAACCTACTTGTAGCACTATCTTTTTCTCAGCTGAGAAACGTGCTTAACCTGAATCAGCTGAATGATCAACATCTTATTGCTTTAACATGTTGGCAATGGACACTTACCCAATTCCCATCTCCAACCCCTTTTTTTTTTCCTTCTAAGCCTTTAACCCAAGTCTGAGAATGTATAAACTTCTTATCTCTCTGTGAATTTTCTCTCTGACTTTCCAGGCCCTGGCAGCCCTGACTGTCCCTGCCCACCCCTGGAGCGCCCCCCCGCCCATGACCCAGGACCCCATGTCAGCCTCCCGGGGGCTGTCAGCCCCTGCCCCAGCAGCACCTTAGATGAGCCTGTGCCCATCTTAGCTGCACCCACAGACCAGGTTGATCCTGACTTCCTGGCTTCGCTTTGGCCCTGCATCAGCCCTACGGGCTCACTGGGGCTGGGGCTGCCCCAGCTGCCCTCTTGGCCGCCCTGCTCCCGGCCTGGGTGTGGTGGGAGAGACCCTGGCTGCCAAACCCTCCCAGGCCCTACATGGGTCCCCCAGCACCCCGGCGCCAGGGAGCTGCCAGCCCTCATGACACCTTGACGCTGGCTATCTTTCAATAGCATCAGAGAAATGGAATACTAACTTCTAGTTGCTTTGGTGTATTTGAGGGTTTTTTTTTTTTACTTAGTGGAGTTAGCAGTAAATTCCTCAGTAATAGATAGAGTGGCTTCAATTACTTTTATGCCTCTGCATTAGTGCTTCCCTCTCATGCCTGTATCCAGCAGATAGAGCGGTAGCTTCAGAAATCCTGGACTGATGCTGGAATCAACCTCACAGAAAGTAATCACTTTCCTTGGTCACATAGGCAGCACGTTCAGGTCCCCATCCTTCAGCATAAGACAAAAACATGGATCCTTCAGATGGCCATAGGATGTTTCAACTTAAGGAGTTTATGTTGCCTTGGTGAAGAATACAAGTGACAGTGTACATGGCAGTGATACTATAGCTGTGTATATCACTAGGTTGTGCAAGTGGTGTTTATTTGTTTTCCTTTAATCACAGAAGAAAAATTGTATTTTACAGAGTAAATACCTTTAATTTTTCAAAAGATACTACTTTCTACTGAATATATACTTTACAGAGAGAAGGATAGGACAAAATGCTGCAGCCGGGCATGTCATGAATACCAAGAAGGGCAGAACCATTACTCCAGTGCAACAATTAATACTTGCATCCCATTAGGGAATGGCCTCATTACAAAACTTGTCTATAATGAAAAGCTTTGCATAGGAAACCTCTAATATACATCACCACTTTCATTCTGCCCTACTTATCACACAGTAGTTTGAATTTCATTGCAAGCACCCTGTCAATTAAACTTGCAGTACACTAAGCGCAAGGAGTCATTACATTCTCCAAATTCTTTTATTTTTAAAGATATCTGTAGTTCACAAATCCATTTGAAAGCAATTATTTAAAAAAACCATAATGTTTATTTTTTATTGCTCTGGAAAGTGTCACAGCAGTACATACTTCTTATTTTTTGTGGTTAAAGATGATTTAGTCCTTCGGAAACAAGTAAATGATTACTTTTTTCCTCACTCTGTGATAAAAATAAGTGCCAAAGTAAAATTCGTTCATCATGTCATGGACTAAGACAATGAAACTCCTTTTTTAATTTGAAAATAGTAACATATAATTTCTCCCTCACTAGTTTAGTCCTAAAAGATGGCATTTGCTTAGTAGAAAAAGCTTTTCTTTCTAATTCAAAACTTTTTTGTTCACCTTATCATCAGAGTGCCTGAATGAATTATAGAAATTTGTTTCCTGACCTGATCACCCCGCTGCCAGATGTGGTTCATTCTGCCTTTTCAGCAACACCATAGACAATGCTTTATATTGGTACTGACTGTGGATGTGTTTCATTGCTTTGTTTTGTTTAATCTGACTGAAAGATAGTTTCATCTTTTTTGCTACATAAAGGATTTTTACAGAAATCTAAGTATGGCACTAAGCTCAATTTAGAGGGTTTTTTTTTTTTTTTTAGTAAGTGTTTAATAAATCACCAATGAAGTTTTAACCATATGCCCAGACATATGCATTTTCCACATAAGAATGAGCTTACTAATATAATTTGTTTTTCAGGATCTGCTAGGGCTCAAATGAGAAAGTTATCTTTTGCCAAGAATGCAAAGTGTAAGTGACCCATTTTTTTTCCATTTGTTTATTTTTTTGGTGCAGTGTTATCTGTGTCTAATTTAGCAATGTCATGGGTAAATAAATTGTCCTTATCAAGATACCTGAATATACTTTTAAATATTTTTTCTTGTATTTTGAGTAACATGTCTGAAATACATCAGAGCATGATATATAGTGGCAAGGCTGAATTTTAAAAAGTTGAGTCTGTTTCTGAAGATGTCATATGTTATCTTTGCATTATCAGTAATTTCCAATAGTTGTATTTACTGGTCACCTGTAAATTAAAGGGGGCCCTATCTTGCAGCCAGTGCACTGAACTGGTTGACTCTCGAGATATCTGAACTAAATTTATGCATCATTTGATAAAGTCAGGCTTTTTCCAACCAAGGCACATGACTATATGAAAAACTTTCAGTGGCGCACTGATGTTAGCGGGACACTGAACCAGTTCAGTTTTTCAATAAAAGGAGTCCTTTTTGCTAATTGTTGATGCTGCCACTGACATTTAGGGAAGCACATGCCTAAGACGTCTGCAGGGTCAGAGCTTAAGGATCTGTAGAAGGAAGAAGGTACAGCTGTGAAACTTTGATGGACAAAACATTTTTTTTTTTCCTATGTACGGCCCCTCCATTCTTTGGCTGGTGTTGTTTGTTAGAGCTTAGGTGGCACTCAGAAAGCAGATGCTTAGGCATGAATACACAATCTAGCAAGTTTCCACGGGAATGCAGTCTCTTAGGAGGTTTCATTTTATTGGTGGTAAAACAGAGGTCATAGATGTTCCTCTGCCATTTCAGGGAAGTGGCTGAGCTGTATTGTCTGGGGTGTGCTTCGCCCATCCTCCATCTTAGTGGAGTACAAACCAGCACTGCAGTAAACGCCCATTTCATTGCAGACTGTGCCCAACCTGTTATCACCAGTTCCTGGTGGTGCTAGCAACACAGTTACAAGACTTTTGGAAGGCTTAAAGTTTGGCAAAACAAGCTAGCTTCTGCTGATAATATCTTTTGCTGGCATATACTAAATACCTTCAAAATGTTGTGCTCATATTCTTCGGAAAAAAAATTATCTTTCAACACTAACATTTAGGATCATAATGGGCCTCAAGCTCAGCTGGAGACTCAGGATGCTAATATAGTAGTTTTCAATAGCAGTGATGTATTTTGACAGAAAAGAGAATAATAAATTGCAGGGCTGCTTGAGCATTATTCAGTACTTCTATAATGGGGGGAAAATAATTGATGTGTTTCTTTTTGGCAATAAGACACATAATGAATCAGACACCTTGACAGAAAGACACTTAGTAAAAATAAATGTAACTACACCACTTCATTAAAGTAAAAGTATCTTTACTATTAATATACAAATGGTGAAGAGTGACAAATAATTGATATACTTTAAGCCATACTTTCAATGTCTTTCATAAATACAAAACCAGCATCTGCGATATTACTTCTTTTTACAGTATAGAGATATATATATATACACAGCATTTCATAGGGACATAAGATTTTGAAACAATAAGCAAACTAGCTCCAGTGGTAGCTAACTTATCAATATATAATTCAGGTGGTATATATCGCAAGTGGGCTGTTGACAACGTGTGGAATAACAAAAACAATATATGGTATGCTTTAGCTTATACTGTACACAGCATACAAATACATACTGAGTGCTCATTGTAGCAGGAAAGCTTTTTTTTTTTTCTTTTAAACCTTGTCTAAGTAGTTCAAAATTCTTAGTGAGAACTCTACACCATGAGCAACGAAATTATCTTCCTGGGGGGTCTGACTGCTTTATATATTTGTTACTGATCTATAGAGACTCTGAGGGTTTGTTTTCCCCTCCCCCAACCCTGCATTTTAGGTATAAAAATGTAGCCTACTTACACGGTAGAGTTAAAGGATAGAGCAGGGCTAATGTTCCCCCTCCTCTGGTTTTCACAGCCCACAGTACCCTGCCTTTTGGCAATGCCCTCCAGCAGCCTCTCTTGTTTCAGTAGCTCCCCATTTCCCTTGTCACTGCTAACGCAAGATGCTCCCAGTATCCGAGCTCTCTCTCAGCTCACTCTTTGGCACCTGTTCTCTCTGGTAGTGGCTTTCCTGAATTCTGTTGGCACTGCATCTGGTCATCTCGCCCGCTCCCAATCTCACCTGTGACTTAAAAGCTGCCAATACAAATTTGGCAGTAAATATTTATTTAATTTCTCTGGGCTAAAAATGGCCAATATTCAAGTTTGAAAGTCAAACATCATGAGGCTCACAATGCCTGTTAAGAGGAAAGATAGACTGGTAAACTGTGATTTCTCAGAACCTGATCCAAAGCCAAATTTGTAATAGAAAGGCTTCTTTTTGGCTTAGGTTCAAATAAAATCATATAAGAACACATTTATATGCGCAGTGGAAATACTGAAGATCACTTAAAACTTAGCAAGTGGTTTCCCCCAACCACTACACAACTGCTGTCAAGTGGATTGGGTACTCCAGGAAATGATATGAAAAAATCTGAAAAAGGGGGTGGAACTTTTTAAAAAAAGATTTATTTAACCATGGTAGCTTTGCATCGATCAGCACAAGTATCTGAAGTTAAACAAAGGGATTTAAGAAGAAACATCAATTCTTAGAATGTTTTCATCTTCACCTAAAGAAGTATCGCAATCACAATGAATTATTTAGAGGGATGTTCTATTTCTTTTATTTCTGGGCATATAGTAATGTATGGGATAGAACTGTGATCAGATATTTTTATCAACGTTTCCTGATCAGTACAAACTCCTGACAGGAAAACCTCCTCTGTGCAAAATGTTAGCAGGAGCCTGGCAGGACATTTAAGTTCCACTTACACCTAGAAGTCGAATTCACAAAAGCAACTCGATCGGCAGAGGACATTCAAAGCCTTGCTGAGATGGATGGATGAAAGTCAGGCCCTTCTGAAGTCAGATTGTGTCTTAAAGCCCAGTGAGACCTGGATTCCACTGTGGCGCTTCTTGCAGTGCTCTCAGCATAGTTCAGTTTGTAATAGGGGTCTTGAGCTTTTTCAGTAAATGGTCTTTTTGGAGGCCCTTTAATCAGAAGTGAATGTCACCCAACAGACACAACAATTACTCTACAAAGATATTACTTCCTATGACAGCTTACACAGAGATGGTGAGGCCACAAGTGACTGCAAAACAAATATTCACTGCAGTTTTACTCCAGAGGTAAAATGGTGGGAAGATGCTCCACATTATCTTTCAGATTTGAGAACAGATTTTAATGTTCTAGGTCTAAGTACCTAAACAGAACTAAGGAGACTTTCTATCTGACTCTTCAACTTGATAAATTGGTCAAAACACCCCTACACACCTTACACCTCCCATGTGCTCCATCTATTTGAATCTTTTCAGCACTAATACAACCACTATACCCTCACTACAATTGTGATCTCAATAGATTTTTGCAAATTTTGTGTTTAAAATATTTACGTGACTTGAGAATACTATCTCCAGTTTACCTTAGATGAGTATATTTGAGCATATTTGAGCAGAAAAGTATGTCATGGTAAAGCTTTCAAATATTTTAAACAGGCTTTGTAGACAAATTATTGAAGATTTTTCTTTAATAAAGCAGAGTGGCATGCTATCAAAAGGCACAAATACATTTCCATTATCCGGTCTAGGAAACAGAAAAATGGCATGATTATTATACTACAGTTTGATGATTGGCACTTAAATAAATAATCAAAGTACATAACCATCATAAAAAGAAAGCCACTTATTTGGATGAACATCAATACAGAGGCTGAAGACAGCAGGTGGAATTTTCCATACCAGGGACTGTTGTCAAACAGCCTTTGTAGATGACTGTCACTGTGTAACTACATTGTATATATCTATGAAGAGATAGAAAGTAGGCCCAATCCTGCAAGCTCTCCTATGAAGGTACATCCATCCTCCGGCTCACATCGACCCCCCTCATGTCAGAGGGGTGCCATATGAGGGGTGGTTTCAGCCACACAAAATTTCTTGCAAGACTGAGGCCTAAATAAATTAATCTTTGTCACATTAGGCATTAGCATCACCAGAATAGTAAATATTTCTGCAACCACAAAAAAATCTTAGAAGTTGAAAAAAACAAATAAACAAACAAAACCAGAAAAAACCTCTCCAGAGTACATTTGTATACTAAATTGTAAAACATTAATTAAAACTTTTGTTACTGTTGTGGTAAATCAGAATGCAGGTCTACTACAGAAATAACAACAAGAAGCTCTAAGTCATTTTACTTAGTTTTACTCCTTATTTTTTGTTGAAGAGAGATTGTCACTGCCACATTCCGCACCATTAATAATTTCAATGGCTCCCTCCCATCCTCATCCCTGGAGTATGTTAGTGTAACAATTCAGATTACTTTTACAAATAGTTATATTTTGTCAACTCTTCCGACATTTCATACTAACACTTAAAATTACTTTTAGACAGTAAAAGTGACATTTATACAGATACCTGTTTTTTTTTTTTTCTTTTTAGTCTAGAATAGGAAAAGAAAATAAAGAAATGAAGTTATTCCAGTTCTACACATATCTTACAAATTACTATGCGCTGTCCCTCATTTGGAAATATTTGCAAATACCAGTGTTTTTAAGCATTCTTTCGTGGTTATAGTTTGGCTTTTTCCTGCACAGCATAGAGTCAAAGCACAAGAGATAACCTATTAATCCACAGACCAAAAGGTATGCTTGGAACAGCCCATCAGTAATTTAGAACTGTTTAATTCTCAGCCCTCACATAGCCCAACTGGCAAGAGACTTAACAGCAGGAAGAAAATAAATACTCCTAGAAATAGCTTTTGATTTGTAATCCAATATAGTGGGAAATGCTTTTGCTTCCAATATTGAAATAATTTTACAGTATATTTTACTTGTAAAGAGTAGCACAGGCATATTAATAATAAATGTGCTGACATGACCTCTTAAATTCTCTAATCCCTTCACATTGTAATTAGAGGCCATATTAGGGAAAAAAAAAAAAAGAAAAAAACAAACCCAAAACCCCCAGTATATCGCTGTTAGGCCATGAAGGTTTTTTGTGTAAGTCTCAATAAGAAGTACTAAAATTTGAAATGCATCTACAGTTGAGCCAAGACACTGTTAGCTCTGCCCACATTGAATAGGAACCTTGTTGTGCAAATGATCATGCTGGCTTCAAAAAAAGCACCATTTGCCTAGAGAAGCTTGACTTATGTGAATATGCATGGCACCACCTAACTTTGTGATGGCAGGTAGCAGAGGAAAGGATGTTTCCTACCTTCATCCTCATCCTGGTAAAACTACTGCATGAGATGATGTGGGTTGCAGATGTTCAAGCCACACCAACCACATTATTCTCAACTGCTGGAATTTTCCAGGTCCCTTCCTTGCATTTCGATAAAGGGAGAAAGCCCAGCTGCAAATACATACTTTGTAGAAAGAATATATATTCATACATATAAATGAGACATCTGGTTCTTTTAATTATAGGTTAGGGGACAGTCCTGCTCACTGTGTATTTACTCGGAAAGAAACAGGACAGAAATTTAATATACAAGCAGCTATTTGGTAGTACTGCCTGCCCAGTATGTGGAGCAACAGTGAGAGGTCATAAAGGAATGCCTTCATCTTTCCTTCACCCAGAAGCAGTGCCTTAGCATTTAAAGAAACTTCTTTGCAGCAGTTTTAAATTATTCTCTTTCATGACTTTCATCCCACATTGCTATCTCCTCTTACCCATTCTTTTCACTTTGGTACTGGTTTTGTGGGAACTTGGCCTCTTATCCTAGCCACACCAGTGGTATGCCTCTGTCCTCAACTACTTGGTTCATTGTAGGTATTTCCCGAAGTGAGGAAAAGTTGTAAAAAAACCCATAAAATGACTTGGGTTTGAAAAATAAGAAAGATCTATGAATTAAATATATCCTCCTCAGCTCTTTCAAATGCACTAAAGCTTGGGTGAACAAGGTTAACCCATTTTCCTCAAATTTAAGAACACTCTTACATTTCACTTTCAGCTTTACTGCACAAAAGTCAACCACTTTGCCATGACTACAAAATATCAGCTAAGGGTTGATGACATCCTGTGGGAAATTGGGAAGTGTAAGCACTTGAAATACGAGCAAAATTTAGATATAGCATGGAGAGGATGTAATTTGCTGAGTAAAGGTACACTTAAACCTCAGGTATGATGTAGATGTGGAAAATGTACAAGGTACTCTACAATTTACTCCTGATAAGTAGAATTTTTCAATCTAGTTTTCTATATGGTTTATCTACTTCTTCCAAAGCAAGACTTTGAAGAGTTTGGTGGGTGTGGATATACTTTGCTGGAAAGGAAACAAAACGTATTGTTCCAACTAGTGGCACCATTAAATCAATGATAATAAATATGAATGAATTTTGCATCAGATAAATCAGTCAAATTTCAGAGTGGTGCATGTTAACTAGAATAATAAAAAAGATTATCTTAAGGAATGCTTGACAGGAAAAAATGTATTTAGACAAGATGCTATTAATTAATAATTTAAAACTGTTCCTAACTGTTTAGCTAAAGTCCTCCTTTCCATCTGTTTTTAGGGTTTTTTTGTTAAGACAAAGGGTATGAAATCGTAAAGGAACAGGTGCTACTTTAATAAGGCCAACTTTTAATATTTCATATACTGATTTGGGGAGAAAATGTATCTACTACACCAAAATGCAGTTCTATCCCTTGACTAAATGGTTAGAACTAAAAGAAGAACGAATACTGTATATGTATAAATATGTTGGGACCAATAATTTGAGTTTGTGTTTATTGTAAGGTTTCACTTGAAGCCAAGATTATGATCAAAAAAGAGTTTTCTTTTCACACCTTTGCTGCATCTTAGTTCACATGCGACCTCCAAAACTTTAGTACAGAAAACCTGAAGCACTGAAAATCCTGGAGCCTTTCAGAGTCCCACTTATGTAGTTAGGATGAGGCCAATATACTGCTACAAAATATTTAGCTAATTTTATTTAAATCTGTACATTGTGGTTATCAACTTTTTATTTTACCAAAGAACCCAGGTGAAACTGCAGGTGGAGCTGGCTCTATGTTGAAGAGTGTCTTTTTTTTGTTTGCTTCAAGTGATAAGCACAGCTGGAATGACTACTGAGTGTCTGCCAGTGCTAGGTCTTAAACATGATACTGAGACTGGTTTTCTTTTTTTTTAAAGGCAACCTAAACTTTTATTATAAATGGAGACAAATACAGTAGTATATGGCACTTTATGTATGTAGCTTGCACTGTAAGATCTGGAGAGACCTGATGTGTTGTTTGTGGTTAGGGGTGCTTTGTAACTATTCTTCTAAATAGACATACTTTGTCATATAATAAATTACAGTTCTTATTCTGCAGATTTTTCAAATTTGTATCATGGGACTTGGTGTCAGCAAAACTACATACTAAAACCATTAACAAAAAAATAGAAAGGAACTGTAGACAGAAATTGTTTCATCATATGTACACATGTACTAACTATTCCAAGCTTAAGTTTCCCAAGAAATTATGGTCAGCTGTAAAGTTTTGGTCACGGGGTGACTTCAATCCAAATGCATTATCCAGACAGCTGTAGTTTATCTTATTATGCTTTGCTATCATCTTCTTTTGACTGGATGATGTCATTAGCAACTTTGATTTCTATGGTTTCTGGATTTAAAGCTTCTTTCCCATTTTCCTCCTTTAGTGGCAGCTTCCTATCAGAAGAAAAGAGGAATCATGGTAACACATAAATAACACATAATCTGGAATTTAAGTCAACAATGTATGTATTGCTTATACAGTTCACAGTGTTTCTAAAAACATAATTTATTGACAATAATGTATAATTATTTTATTATGAGCACTGAGGTTCTTTGCTTTTAAAGAAATTCATATTAACTCCTTCTATTTCTATAAAGCCAGAAAAAGCTAAATGGCACATGATAAGAACTTTGCTGCTGCCCAAAATGCAGTTTCTTCCATAAGACAACAGAAACAATAGAATGCCAAATAACTTGACCCAAGACAGTACAGAGGTATGTGTACCCTAGGATACCGCGAAACACTTACAGTCAAGTCTTTTGATGAATCTAGATTATACTCTTTTTTTATGTCTGTTTCTAAATGTAAATTCAATTGTATACGAGAGACGACATCTATCGTTGGAGGTTATGCCAAGACATAGGTAAAGGAAAGAACTTCTTATAGCACAAGGAGGTAATGGAAGTTATTTTATTATTTAGAAACTTCTACAATTTATTTTTGCTAGATCACACAATCTAGCTGCATTAATAACTTATAGGTCTTTTAAGACTAACGTAGTGAAAACTCTGAAGAGTTTTATAATCCTTAATTCCGATGGAAAGAGAGTCCCCACCCTTACTTTACAGGAAAGACAAAACACTGATTTCATTCAAAAAGGTCTTGAAAATCATTGATTCCCTACTGCCAGTATTTAGCTGTCAAATATATAAATAATAACTATTAAATGTTTCAGTAAACTTCCACTGTGATTACTTTGATGTCCCAAAGAGCAATATACTGTTCAAAACCTGCCTGAGGAATCCCTTAGGAATGTCTTGTAATAACAGTGTTTAATAACAACAAATAAAACAAAGCAATACCCAAATTCCCAGTCTTAGGAAATTTAGGCTGTCTGAAACAAACTAAGAAAGTTGCTGTTTATCTAGAGGTTAAACAATGAGCACAACCTATATCTGAGAGAAATCAAAGAGAAGACTAAGTTGTTCTATTACAGTAAAATATGTGGGATATATATCAGCTGTCTGGCTTTGAGCACAGAGGGAGGTCCCTAGTAATTGTCTGTTTCACAAGGCACACCCAAAGGAAACAGATTTCAGCCCACAACATGACGCCTGAAAGAATGGAAACAGCAGAATCAACAGAAATCTATTTTTAAAACAGGATAAAACACTGGGGCAGAGGAAGCGCAGCTCATGAGATGCATTTTAGGTATGCAGGCACCTGTGTTAAAGGCCTGATAATGCAAAGCACTTAAACTAGTATTAAAAGAAAGACCTAATTTAATCTAGTTTTATATAAAGGCAGAGTAAATTCTAAAAAGATGGTGCTGAAAGGGAGGAAATATTTAGTCAAAGTAAAAACTGGGCAATTGACAGAATATACTGTGTGGAAATTTAAATAAATTGGTTTTGAAGAAGTAGATTAAGAGCATGTTACAAATAATTTCAAATTATTTGAGATAGGAAGATTTGCTAGAACCCTGTTGAAAGATACTAGATATTACTGAAATCCATGTTCATGCAAACAGTGTGATAAAATTAGCCTTGCTTTCAATGCAAGCAAGGAAAAAAAAAAAAGAACTACAAACAAATAAAATGTTTTACAAGTTTTCCTCATCAAAAAGTCCATCCACCATTCTTTGCCCTTATTCTTTAAAAACTTGTGGTTTTTTGTTGGTTTTTTTTTTTTTTTATATGATGTGAAGTTATCAGTTCAGTTATTGTTAGACAGTATCCTCTTTGACTATGAAAACATTTTTGTTATTTTGGAATTTTCCTCTCCATTTGTTTCAAATATTAATTAATATTTAATCTCTATTAACAGGTTCAATCATTTTCCTCTTTTAATTAACTAAATCAAGTTTAAATGTTCTAATTACACCTATTTTCCTACACCTATTTTTTCTTTAGCTACATCTATTTGAAATAATTTTATATTTTTCAGCTGGACAGACTAATCCTTTCAAATCTTAAAGCATTTTATAATAAAAGCTTTTTAGAAAAAAACCTAAAACACTAGAGAACTCTAAAAGGTTCTTTTGCTTTAAGCAGATGCTGTCTGTTATCAATCATTAATAATATTGACTTCTTCTAGCACTGCATGTGGCCTAACTGCAATAGTCTGCAGATATTACCCATACAAAACTTTAACTAGAATATTTACTTTCCTGTTTTATAGGAAAATGGCTGCTAGCCATTTTGATACTGGAATTCACCCAGCTTCATTAATACTGAGAAAAACTCAACCAATACTCGAAATACAATAATGTCAGACTAGGGATGTAATTATAGTACCACATTGCGTGTGGTATTTTAATCATATTACAGAAATGTAATATGAAATGCACAGCTTAAATTGATTTCCTGCCAGCATTATTAAAACTTGTTGACTTGCAGGTAAAAGTGCTCTGTGCTCATCTGTCACACATGGATCCCAAACCCGGCTTTGACAAGAATCATCTGAGATAAGGTAAAACATAGACTGCCGAATAATATGTTGAGCAATATAATGAAAATACTCTATTATTGTAAGAGGAAGTAATCTCTTTATTAATTATTTCCCACAAATGCTTAAATTGCATTTAAAGTTCTGAGTATAATTTGGTATTATTCAAAATATTTCAACTAATTATTCAAATATTTCATCTAATTTAAACTGAAGGCTTATCTTGTATACATTGAAGACAGCCATAATTAGTCAGAATGAATCCAACCTTGTATGAACATTGCCTGCCTGGAATGTCCTTGAAACTTTTCCTTCCTGCAAGCTAAGCTCTTCCCTCCAAGATCCCTGTTGGTCATCCTCGCCCTGCCCAGCGTGTGCCTTTATGGCTGATAGCACCTGTTGTTGACAATGCATTTTTGTGTTATTCCTACTGAGAGACTTACTTCTACCCTATTGCGTCCTCCTTTCCTTTAGTGGCATCCCACCCATACTTTATATTGCTTCTCTGTTTCATCAGTTATGACCTGTGTCTGAGCAGAAGGTCTTTCCATGTTCCCTTGGCACCAGTGTCCCTTCAGATGTCCTGATTGCATGATGCTCTATTCATCTTTGGTTTCCTAAGTGACACTGTGCCAAATCTTTAGCTGACCTCTGTCCAGCTGTACCTTGGACTGCTACCTTTTGCCATTGGTTGTGGGAGAAGAAATTACCGAAAAGGAAACTCTCATCATTATTAATATCTCTTAGCAGTCCTATTCTCCCAAGGACATAATACCCATCAAACTCCTTATCAGTTGTCCCTATGATTTAGTTATTTTTTCGTGCTACCAGTGACTGATTCTTTCCCCCTTCCCTAAGATAATAAAACATTTTTTATTTTAACTTTCTCATATGTCACTCCTGTCAGCTGCTCTAATGACTGGGACAAGCAGGAAGAACTGAACTTAATCTTTCCTGGTATCATGTCCCTTGCTAGGTGCATCTCATTTGTATTTGCAAGATCTGGTGCTACAAATAGTCTTGAAGTATGAAAAAATGTGGCCCTGGTGCCTCACCCACTAACATATCCAAGGCCCACTGGACTTGTACAATGTTTACAACTACATTCCCCTGACTCCTTAGATAACTGTGGGTTCTCTACAGTGCCCCTCATTATAAAGTCTAATATGAAGAGCAAACACATCACTAGTCATTCAACAAATTTCATAATTAGTTATTTACCACAAGTTTGAAGTCTTCAGGTACAGGTTCTTCAAAGAAGTGTATAGCTTAATGTACAGTTACTTAACACACACCCCATTTACTACAAATGCCAAAGACAGCCAATAACACAGGCTTTTTTCTTATTAAAGGTTCTGGCTTTTGCAGTTCTAGATAATGGCAAGGAAGGCAATTTTCAGAAAGAGAAAAAGACTGTTTTATAAGAACATCCTCTCCTTTTAAAAAACAACTGTGATTCCATCAAATAACCAACAGGTGAGTTTCTATATTTACTACAGAATTGTCTTCGTAGCCCTGACAGCTTTAAGATCTCATGAGGTAGGAGATTTTCACAACACATGAAAAGCTTTGGGCTCAAACCAAAGAAACTTGGAGCTTTCTTTAGTAATTTCACATCAATCAACTTTTGAGGCTCAGAAATGAAACTCTTGAGCAATCAGTTCATGTCCTTTAACACCACTAGGTGGGCTCTCAATAGAAGGAATGGTACTGTCATCACCTTTGTTGAAATATTAGTTTCTCTTCAAACTAAATTTTCAGAAGAAAAAAAAAACAAAACATCAGAAGCTCTCATTGTAATAATAAGCTTAGCAAAATACGAGCTTGCTTGTGCCCTATCACAAATGTTACTTTATCCTCCACACAGGTTTTGAAAAGTGCTATTCAGGTACAAACACCAGGCACTTTACCCAGTTTAAACTGTTCTAGGGGCTGCAGCAGCAAAACGGAGGAGAAGACGTGACTGCCAGTGCCCGGGATCCCCAAGCCCAAGGCTGGTCCCCGTGACTCAGGAGGCAGTCGGAGCCTGCAAGCCTGGGCGAGAACCACTGCAGTTTCTGTGCTGAGAGCAGCTTACAGGGACGGGAAGGGGGCATGAGGGAACGGAGCAAAGTGGCTGCCCTTCAGTGCTATTAATCCAATTATACCACGTGGACTTAAATACTGAGCTAAGCTCTCAGTTTCGTGAATGAAAGCAGGAACGGACCACCCTGTAAGGAGCTGGATTTCTGGAGCATGGGATCATTGTGCCCTACATACAGGGGGTGTGTGGGGATGTGTGTGTGACTAAGGCCATTCCTGAGAGTCAGGAGATTATTCCCTTAGAGTGGTTAATAAATGCTGAGTAGGTGGTAAAGATCAGCTGCACCCGACTTAAAAAATCCTTGTACTCCTGCTCAGCCACCACTGCAGGGTCAGGAGAGCTGGGGGGGGTGAGGTGTCTGCGGGTGCCGGGGCTGAGAGAGAAGGTGGCAGGGCTGTGACCTGCCTCTGCTGGCCATGGTTCTCCATGGGGTTTGGAGGTTAGCTGCGAGCAGCAGGGGAGCAGCAGGGGCAAGCTCAGGTGCAGCCTGAGAGCCACAGAGCGCAGGCAGAGCCTTGCCCTCACCCTCCAGCCCCTGAATGCAGCGGGCAGAGCTGGGGGCAGCAGCAGAGTGTCGGTCTGTGTCCCACCGGGGCCAGGGCTGGGCACAGGCTGCTGACAAGCCTGAAGCTGATGTGGGGCTCCTGGTCCCTAGGCAGGGCCAGGGCAGGCCAGGGCACGGCAGGCCCCCCCGCCCTGACACGAGGTCTGTTTTCACCAAGAGCACAGGAGAAGCTCCTCAGGAGCCAGGGCAGCAGGGAGGGCCAGAAAATTTCCCTGGATACTTGCTAACCTCCAAACAGGTGGTGGTGTAAAGATATGCTGCAGGATTGCCGCTATCGCGGTGTTGCCATCCAAGGGCTGGATAACACCCAGATGTGGTTGTACTCTGGGTCACAGAAAGAAGAAAAAAATGTCTAGTGATAACCGCAGCTGTTGTATGTGGGGTACCATTGGATCAATTATTTAAAAAAAAAAAAAAAAATCACAGTCATACACTGCATTGCCGCAGCACACAATTCTGGTGATGCTGTGTATCTCCCTCTCAGAGCACGGGAAGCCCAGTCCATCCTCACAGCCAGGAGGAGCTTGTGTGAAACTCTGGGGAATGTCAGGCTACTTACTCTGGTTCTGTGAGGGGAGTTGTCTCATTTGGCTCATTTACTGGACTCCCATCTTCATGATTGGTAATTCTTTCATCCTCTGTTCTCATTTCCACTATTGGCTCTTTTGATCCATCTTTCCTAAAAATTATCAAGAGTCTTAGTCTCATCATATTAACGACATACATTGCACATAACTAATTACCATGATCCCTTCTCTCAAAAGTCAGCAAAGAAAAGGCAGAACTAATTATCAGTGACTAACACCACCGAGACACATTTAACAGCGTGTTCCCAATTCCTTGAAGTCTTCAAAGCATCCTGTATCCATGGTTACTTACCTAACTCTGCAAACATCATGGATTAGCATCTCAAAAGAGCATTTTGTTTATGACTAAATAATAAGACAACGGCCTCTTCATGGGAATAGATGTAAACTTTCCTAACCCAGTATAATAAATATCTGACTTGACACCCAGTTATGCTTGAAGTTTTCTGGCAGTGTAAAGAGCCTTTATGTTAGTATACACATTGCAGAAGTGTACTTTAATCTCCTGAGATTGTGACAATCCCAGCTGCCAGAACGGTGTAAAAAGCCCTTATGTGATAAGAATCTGGCCCTTTCTGCTCACACTGGTAGAAGAAACTCACTGTTTCTGTGTCATATTTCCCCCATGTTAGGAACAAATGCTAGCCTCCCACATGTAAGGAAATGAATAAACTTTGTGCTAATTGGATAATGAATTGTAAGGAAGATGGAGCACTGAGTATTGTCATTATGCTTTTGTTGATAATCATAGAATCATAGAATAGTTTGGGTTGGAAGGGACCTCTAAAGGTCATCTAGTCCAACACCCCTGACATGGGCAGGGACATCTTCAACGAGATCAGGTTGCTCAGAGCCCCGTCCAACCTGACCTGGAATGTTTCCAGGGATGGGGCATCCACCACTTTTCCGGGCAACCTGTGCCAGTGCTTCACCACCCTCAGCGTAAAAAATTTCTTCCTTATATCTAGTCTAAATCTACCCCCTTTTAGTTTAAAACCATTACCCCTTGTCCTAATCCTATAGGCCCTACTAAAATGTCTATCCCCATCTTTCTTATAAGCCCCCTTTAAGTATTGATAGGCTGCAATAAGGTCTCCCCAAAGCCTTCTCTTCTCTAGGCTGAACAAGCCCAACTCTCTCAGCCTTTCTTCATAGGAGAGGTGTTCCATCCCCCTGATCATTTTCATGGACCTCCTCTGGACCCGCTCCAACAGATACATGTCTTTCTTATGCTGAGGGCTCCAGAGCCGGACGCAGTACTCCAGGTGGAGTCTCACCAGAGCAGAGTAGAGGGGCAAAATCACCTCCCTCGACCTGCTGGCCACGCTGCTTTGGATGCAGCCCAGGATACGATTGGCCTTCTGGGCTGCGAGCGCACATTGCTGGCTCATGTCCAGCTTTTCATCCACCAGTACCCCCAAGTCCTTCTCCACAGTGCTGCTCTCAACAATATGACCATGATATGGAAATAGCTGCTCACTGCTACAGAAGTATTAACAATATAAGTACTAATTAACTTGCATATAATTTTATTCTCAGAAGGCAGATCAAAGGATACCCAAGATATATTTGATATTTCCAAAACAAAACCTCTTTCCATGCAAATATTTCATCCCTATTCCTGTCATCAGATCAGGAATTGTATCCTGGAACTTCATTAGCTGCAGTCTGGAAACACAGGGTAACCGAGTTACAGATGAACAATCACTTTTATATTTAACAGACTATTTTCTGGACCTGTGATATTCTAGAGAGCAGTCAGACTGCTATGTGCCATAGTAAAGACCTAGTTAAATCCTTGTCCAATTCATATCTCACATTTTCATATTGTTCCTGAGAAAATAATCGTTAAACAGGCTGTTACAACTACAATAATCCATCTATTCAGAAGCACCTGGAAAACCATCCTCTGGTAGGTATCCTCAAGGAAAATCTTTGCAGTGTAGCACAGATAAATATGTAGCCAAGAAGTTGACTAGGGAAGAACTAACGGGTAGAAGTCTAAAAGATTCTGGTTATTTTTAAAAAAAAACTTGCATGTGCTTATTCACCACTGCAAGTGAAATTCTACTTTAAGATACACAGATACAATGCTCATTTCTGTAGATGATGCACTGAACTGTCATGGCTACTTCTTATCTGTGAAAAGATTATGGATCGTAGTAGGACTGGTGGAGGGAATAGTAAGTTCTACTTGGTTTGGTCTACTGTACATCTACAGTCTTACGGACAAACGTACATTATTCCATGACCAAAAGCCTAAAAAAGGCATTATTCGTGAACAGCATTCACACAGGATTGAGGAATTGATCAGTACAGAAAGTACAAACTGTGTAACAATTAAAAATTCCACAGAAGGGAAAGTGATTTGTAGGAAATGCATTATGCCATTTCTGTTCCAGGTGGCTGTGTGTATGTTACATGCATTGTATCATCTACATTCATTACATATGGAACATAATTAATGACTATATATATCCTACAATCAAAATGTAACAAAGAACCATACCATAAACCCACTCAAAAATCCAGAATGCAAACTGATGTATTTAAAACAGGGAAATGTCAGTGTCTTTTAGGGAATGGCAGTTGGCATGAAATAAATTCAAATTTTGACTCTTCAAGCCTGTCTTGAAATTTTAGCCTGACAGTTTATTTATGCAGAGAACAGGCTAAAATAAGAACAGTCCCGAATATTTTAAGATCTGACTGACTGAAGATCACACCAACAAGGAAAGAAATATAATTAAATAAGATAGTTGTGCTTGTAAAAGAAGTGACATGGAGGAATTAATATTAAGTGACCAACTTTATGCTTTTCTGGGACAGCATGGAATGGCATTTGGGTATGAAATGTTGATAGCAAGATATAAACTGCTGTCAAGTGACATTTGCCACTTTAGCTCCCTAAGGTCTTTTCCATTCAGGAGGGTCTGTACACCAATTCGTACTTGGTCACTTCTTGAATGGGAAATGAAAGCATAAACTGAAGTGCTGTGCTCAATAGGAAAGGACAGCTGAGTCAGAGCCAGAAACTTCACATCTTGATTCTATTGACCTGGACATGTTGGCTTCACACAACAGAAAAAATGCTGTTATTTCTTCGCTCACTGTGAGCTGTGGAGAATTAGGAAAAAGCTATTTTATGGCATAACTTCTCTTCAGAAGCATTATTTGATGTAAATACTCTGTGCCTGCTTATGACTGGTTTTGTTCTATGGAGCTGTTTCCAAAAGACTTGAGAACCCAACCAAGAAATGTAATAAAGTTACCTAAGAAAGACACAGTCTCTGGATCCCAATAGCCAGAACTAAAACCAAAAAAGACACTTACACCTTCACTACCGACAACAAAGAAGCCCAATACAGCTATGAATAATGAGGGCTGCAAAAACTGATCTACTCTACAGGCATCTGGAGAAGGACAGGATCTGGGAACCTGCAGGTGAATGAACTGCAAGGCCTGACTACTGAGAGAGCTACAGAACACAGGAATTGGACCAGTAAATGTTATTTAAATGACATAAAGACAGCATTCTCACAGATATTACAGTGTATGCATAAGAAGTCTATCAGATGAACACAATGAGGAAATTAAGCATTTTTTTTAGCAAAAAAATGGAACTGCCTAAAATGAGGGACCGTAAGTAGTCCTCTCTCCAGCTTACCCTTTGAAAACTCTGTAAACGCTGGGTCTTTAAAGTACTATTATTTTATGCAATCAGTGCTTGAACTGTTTTGCCAGAGATCTTACTATCCACTCTTATCATTTAAGGGAACATATTTGCACATAAATGATTGGTTCATTCGCATTTGTCTGATGAAGTAGCCACCACACAAAGGTATTTGTGAGAATCAGGATTGTTTATTCCCCACTTATGTTTAGCAGTCACTGACTGTTGCTATGAAGAACAATCACGCTCACCAGCATTTCACCCACATCCAACTCAGCACTCCTATTTTTAAAAATCAACAGTATTTTTTATTCCTAAAGTCTACGGGCAAGAAACAAGATTTTCCATCAAGTGCTATATCTGAGAAGAAAAACTTTTTCATGGATTTTCTATAATACTGTGTCCTTCACTCCCAGATTTACTGGCACTGCCGCAACCATAAGCTGAGTTTTTGGGTATTAGCAGCAAAAAGATGGATTTGTAGAAATGGAGTTACAATGATCTGTTACCTGTTCCTCAGGGACCAAAGATGTGCCTATAACTATTACTGAATTACGACTGATTTCCTTTGTGTCAAGCTGCACAAAAAGGCCGTCTTAAAGTGAGGTATGGTAAATGCCTTTTTTGTGTCCATTTTTCTTTTAAGGCAACATTTGACCACAAACAATTCTATACATTTCAGAGGAACACTTTTCCAAGTAATAGAAACATTTTATTCATTCCCTTTGCCACACCACAAAATGGCCATAAAGTTAATATAAATTAGACAGCCAACTTTTTCTTGTAATGAAGTTTCCAAAATATGTGATTAATACTCACAAGTAAGCGGCCTTTCCTTCTTCCAGTTCTTTACTTTTTCCACTTGAACCACTCTTTTTCCCACAGATCCTCCTGGTGATGCACATTAGCAATCCACATTGTCGTACAAAGAAGCAGCTAACATCAGTCACAACCAGGATTAACAAAAGGGCTGCCACTCCCAGGCCAATGACAGCACCAAGTCCGAGACCATTAAAAAGAGTGTCTTGAAGGAAAGAAAATTAAAACTTATTAATAAAATTCATCCCAGAGAATAGCATTTTCTAAAGCTTTTAAGCTGTAGGCCAGGAGGCTAAAGGATGTTTAGAAATGAACCATTCAGAAATTAATGGAAATAAACAGTCCTGAAGATTAAGCATGTATACAACCTGATTAAAAAATAAAAACCCCATCTTTTCTATATAATATTTTCCCATTGCCAAAATTCCAATATGGTCACAGAGCATAAATGACAGTATTTAATAACAAATAACATCACATCTTAACATTCCAAGACTGAGAGTATCAGTATGCAGCCTAAGAAAAACACTTAAAATGTTCAACATAATAATAGTTGCTATAAATTGTCATTGATATAAATTGCCATTTTCCACATTTCAAATATAATTAATTAGCAGCGGTGCTATGCAGAATTACTGAAAGGTTTAAGAGAGTGCCAAAAGAGTATTTATGCTCATAAAGGTCATTTTTTGAATTAAAGTAGAATGAAAAAGTCTTCAAAGAAGTTAATTCAAGCTATTTAATCTGCAAACAGTTGCACACACTTAGTCTTAAATAAATTAGTATGAGAAAAACTATGCATATTATTAAATGATTATAGGGTTAGGACCTAATTTTGTATAGTCTTGTACCTTGAAAATGCGTTCACACACTTCAAAATAAACATATTACACACCTGATGTTGCTTTCTGTATTTGTATTATCAAAGCTGATGCTTAGCTAATTTTACTTAATTACCAATCTCAGAAAAAATATTTTAATGTTTTGACTCAGTTGACATTTCCATAACAGACAGTAATGATACTGACTGTTTTGAATAGTGTGATTCTCAGAAGAACAACTACTGTGTTTGTGAACTCAGACGGCCCTTATAAAGGAGAGGACTTTGATCAATAAACTAGGGGAAAAAAGAAAAAGCCACCTCCGTAATGGTTCATGCACCCAGCTAAATCAAGGTGTCAGCCTAGCTCAGAAATTTGGCTAGTGACAATTGCCTTGTGTGATGCTATGTCCTGAGCAAACCCCACAGGGGAGTGGAACTGGGATTTTTGCACGTTGGTGTTGCACATCAGCATTGCTTACTCAGTGTTACCATGCCTTGGAGTGATGCATGATTCAGCAGTGCAGTGGTACGTTTCCATTTGCAGCTGTATCTATGCCTGTTGCCAAAATAAGAGCAAGATTTTTCTGACAGGAGATTACTCGAATACTGTTGTAACAGACACCAAAACATAATATAATGTAACATAATATAATATAAATGTTTTAATGGGGCTACTGCCATCATCTTCCTCTTCTTTCTGTTCCACCTCCCTGATACATTGTGGACTGTTTTCAGATTAAGACTATCATTTAAGCTTTCTTATTTCTGCTTAACTAATTTTTAAGAAAATACCTATTTACCCTTTCAAATATAATTTGAAACTTATTTTCTTGAGGACTTCTAAATCAATACATACTAATAGAAATATATGCTTTGTTAGTCTGTGATAGAACTCTTAAACGGAAAAGTAAGAACCTTTTTCAAAAGAAGGGGAACATTTTACTTCTTATGCAATTGGTTTCATTGTCTGTTGCATGGGTTGTTTTATTACAGAATTGTTCTTCAGAATGTTATTATGCAATAAGCCAGAATTCAATGTATATATTTACATGCATGGATAGGCAGATAAACAGACAGATATTACTTCAAAGTTATTTTCCTTTCTTCAGAAAGACTTACAAAACACTACATAAATAACAAAAATAATGGCAGAGCAATGAAATGATGTACCATTTATACATTGCCCCGTCAGCAATGGTGGAAGTTAACATTTCACATGAATTCATTTTCTTTCTTTTTTTTTAACATCAACATTCCTAGTTAAATATTATAATTTCTGATACATCTTCCAAAACTTACTTTATCTGTACATCCACCCATCTATTTGATGACTCCCTTTGTAAACTTCAGTCATTTGTGTTTACTAGTCTGAATTGCCAGGAAGATATAAATAGATATTTAATTCCAGTTTATTGAAAAGCTTATATGTTTCGGCAGGTATAATACCAGTAAATTCTATAGAGTCCAGTTCTAGAAACCTTATACAGTGAAGTTTTCCTCTCTATACCTTCTTAACCACTAAATAGAATGTGGAGGAGAAAAATTAGGGTCTTGTAATCCATATTTTTAAAGGGATTCCGAGTTGTTTTATTGCTCTTGTATTTTTAGGATTTTTTTTCTTTTTTTAATGCGGTGTTAAGAAGTCTTTACCATGCGAAGATACATTTTTCACTGATGTAAACAGCATTTCCAGTGTCACTGGAACATTCTGATGTGGCAAGCTTCCCACCCCAAATGATTCAGTGACAGAAAAGCCTACACAATATTTTCACTGGCAAGTGAAGGAAATGTTTATAGTAACAATATTGCTCCTTTGTACAATGATATTGATATTCATTTGCCATAGTTGTGGGGAAGACTTTGTTTTTAATTTTTAATCTTCTTGGTATTGGTGAGACATCTGAGACCTAAGTATTTGACTGTTACATATTTTTCTCTCTCTTTAAGATTGATAATTTCCTTTTCATTCAGCATTCCGCATCTTTACTATTGCCCTACATGTCCCAAGTCCTATTTTTCCCACTTGCAACCCATTTGTTCATACAGGTTTCTGTTTCACAACATTTGAAAGTCTGATTTCTTATGACTGCCAATACTTTTCCAACATTTCTCTCCTTTATCTCCCACACCCCGAAGAGTGGCAGGAACGCGGCCACATTCTGCAGTGGGGCGAGGACCATGGCTGTCATCAGCCTTCTCACCTGTCTTAGGCTCTTTATGTACTTTCTTCTTCTGAAGACAGGCAGAAATTGGACTATCTTGTGTTTTAAAAGTATGTGTTACGGTTTATTTTTAATATTAATGAAAAGATATAAAATTAATTTTTAATAAGTCAATCTTTGGCTTAATTCTGTTCTTTCTTAAATTGCTGGGACTTTGTACTGGTCTATCTGCTCCCGCAAAAGGCACTTGTAAAACTAATGCCAATTACTATTAAAGCAGACTTAGGCCTACCTTGACTGCTTTCAAAAATCATATCCTAATATATCTATGCTATCAAAGCAATGTGAAATTTTGTCTTAATATCTTATGACGACAACAGAAGTACTAATTCTGTGACTGGATGAAATGTTAATGTCATTCAACATATAGCCTTTCAACCAACTTTGAAAAACACCTTTGTTATCAAAAAGTTTTGCCCTAAATTAAATTGGGATTAGCTTTACTGTGACAACTCTTAAACAGTAAAAAAAAATACATTATAAGCAGCAATGATTTTAAATGTTTTTTTTACAGTGTTCTAGTATGTACCAAATGGACTCAAAATACTAGTTCCACTTTGTGCTCTACAACAATAAGGTATTTATACATTATATAACTTTTTTTTCTAGTTAAAAACACATTTTAAATCATAAAAACTCAATGTTAATGTGAGAGAATCAGTTCTTAACAATTTTGTGAAAAGGTTTATTGTATACCTGACTTAGTAATCTAATCATAGTGGAGCCTTTTAAAACACTACTTGAAAAAAAATAAGTGTAAGTAAGTTCCATATTTCTGAATGAGTTTTAATTATAATTTGTCAAAAATATGCTAAAATTAGAATAATATGGTTTTTGTTGTATAGAATGTGGCATAAATAATATAATACACCTTGCCATGATAATGAAGGAAACTGCCAACTTTAAACAAAGTCACTTCATTCACCCACTTCTTCAAATAAGTGCTTGCCAGTGAATACTTATGGAAATAAGATTACAAAACTTTCAGAAATGAAATTTAAAAAAAAATTGAGGCAAGTTTCTATAAATGTAATGGAAAATATTGGCAAATTTCAAGTTCTCATTTATTCAATAAGTTGTATTTCTAACTTCTAATAAAATAATTGAACATTTTTGCACAAATCATTATTTGAATGGGAAAGAGCAATGAAGAGCTTTGGCAAGTAAAACAGAATTTCCCAGTGAAGAGAACTAACTGGAAAGATAAATTTTCTGGACCCTCAAGTGTAAATTCAGAGTGAAACCCTTTAAGGAGTCTATATCCGATACTCTAAAGGGAAGCAAGTCTAAAGAGAGAGCCACCATCTAAATATGTACACAGAGCGTACAGGTACCCTTTGTACATGGAAAACTAAAGCTATTGCTTCTGCACAAAGAGACGGGAACTTAATATGCAACATTCATATATCCGGACTGACGTTACACGAATGTATGTGCTTCGATGTGACAGAATTTCTCTGTACTCTTACAGAATCACATCGTATATATTCAATTGTTGGCACAATAAAATAATAATTTCAAGCTTTATAATAAGTACTCCGCTTGAGCAGGGGGTTTTGACAAAATGACCTCCAGAGGTCCATTCCAACCTCAACCATTCAGTGATTCTAAGTTTTGTTGGGAAAAAAAAGCAAGTTAGCACCTTTTTTGCTTTTCTTTCCTTCCCCTCCTCTTTAGCAGGCATGGATTAAAGGAAAGATGAAAGGCAGATGATTCTACACAGCTCTTAACCTTTTACAGTCATTTACATTTTTAAGGAAAAAAAGCAATGATACAAATCACTTTCCTACGCTCATAGGGTAGCACCTGGCAGCTACATTTGAATCGTTGCAAATGAGCGTGCAGGGATATTATGCATAAGTTTGTCCTTTCTTTCAGGTTAGTCTGAAGCTAAAGTAGGAACTGCTCTCAAGCTAAAGTAGTTGAAAACTATGAGCTAGAGGATGATTATGAAAATACTGCACTGGGTAGTGGCAGAAAAAAAGCATAATCTTGTTTATGGTCTTCTTGAACTGCCCTGTTGTACTGACCCTTAAAAAGGCTGTCCAACCATGACGGTTATTTCTGCACTGCCTACGAATGTTGTCTTTGATTTTATATCTGATCTGGAACTTTTCTTAGAATGAAAGGCTTACAAGATGTATATACTTATTCAAAACCTCTAAAAAGATAGAAAACATAGATCTTAAAAATTAGTATCCACTGATGAGCATCCAAACAATCATAATGTAGTACCAAAAAGTTAAACAGCTGTACAAGGTTTTTCTACCACTTAATACTATAATGGTGGAAGGCCAAGACCATTGCTAGAACAAGCACTGCCAAGCTAAAGATCTGGAGAGGGAAAAAAAAAGGATACACATCCAAACAACATACATATCATGAGAAAAACAACAATGGCAAAACCAAAAGGATTTACCAGAAATGTTATAGAATTCCAGACAGGTAACATGCATCTATAATACACCATCCCCACAAATACTGTGAGGAGGGTGTTGGAGGCAGGGTATTGCAAATATTCAAAGGATGGTTCTTCATTTTATTCATTGTAATTACTCATTTGTTTCCAGATGCTGTGAAATGCTTCCTTTTTTTTTTTACTCTGGGGATATAAGTACATTCAAATTCATACATAATAAGTGGAAATAATTTCTCAATTGATAGCAGCTAAAAAGGTCATTCCTCTTTTAAAAATAATTATGTCTGATATCTGTATTTCACTGCCTTTTAATGCTTTGCATTTTCTTGTATTGAAAATGGATATATCTAAATTGTGGGACTCGCATAACTTTGCTCACTGCCTGTCAAAACATCTTCCTCCTTCATTTTCCAACGGGAAAAGTCCAAGAGGGGTTTAAATGGAGCTGTTGTGTGCTCAAGCTCCTTTGCTGTGGGTGATCAGGATGCAAGGACTGTGTGACACCCACCAAATTTTACAAGTTACAGGTACCCAGAATGAACTCTATCTTGGGTAGCATGTGAAGGTAGCATGTACCCAGCTTTTTTAGTGAGAATGGTATGATGCTGGAAGACTATATTAATTAGAAGAGGAACCATTTCTTAGCTTTGTACAAGAGCTTTCCATTACTAAGCAATCCATTACTAAATCAATACTGTTGCAGGATCATCTTTTAAAAAATTATTACGATTCTGTGCAACATTTACTGGGGGAATGTATGATGCAAAAGAGACCATGACAGTAAGTAATATTCTTTTCTATCCCATTCCTTAATACAAAAAGATGCTAACAAGGCTGTAATCGACATTAATTTTAATGTTTTTTCTTTCTCAGTGATTTTTCCTATAACTTTCTGCTAGGACAGATACTGCTGAAGGGCAGTGTACAAGCACATGAGGATCTGTGCTCTGCACTGCACGACTGAGTAATAAGTTCTGACAGATATGCTTGACATACAGCTTTGAAAAATAGGGGGATGGTATTATTGATCCTGATGTAACTAACTAGCTAAAGAGAAGGTTTCCTCTACTCTCTTCTACCCATAAATGTCATATCTTCATTGTCTACTATCTCTAATGAAATCTGAGCCCGATTGCAGTGGAGTTTCAGTGGTTTCACTGGCAGCAAGAGGAGCCATAAAGAAAAGGCTGTATACCACAGACAACGACACACAGAAGGGATGGGCATTCACAGTCAAGGGAGCCTGTGGTGCCACCAGCATTAGTTGGAGCATTAATCTCAGTTATGGAGACTGAGCTACTGAAATGAGCATGTCTAAAATGGTGTCTATCAGCAATGTTATGCTTTTCTGATACTTATTTGAGTGAGGGAGCTTTTCTTTATTATGGCAGAGATCCTCTTGCCAACAAGTTTTCTGAAATGACTTTTTTCCTCTAAATTTTACAGGAAAATTTCTTTTATTATGACTTTTTCTGGTACTGAGTGAGCAGGACTTGAGTTTTCATTTACTCTAATGGCCCTTTACAGCATTTTTCATATGAACGTGTCTTAAACAAGACATAAATGAAATAGCTAAATAAAACAAATGTTGTAATGTAAATAGCAGCTCGAGTGTTCCTGTCAACAATGTCTTGTCCATGTCCACTGAGGGATAAGAAGGGAAAGGAAAGAAGGCCGTGTTAACTAGAAAAAGTGTGCTGAGTTGTGAAAATATTCTTTGGAGTTGTGGTTTATTATTTTTTAAGCAAAGTTTTTAAAAATTATTCCTGGCATCATCAAACTATCCCTAAGCAGCCTTCAGAAGCATTTCTAACGTGCCTAAAGAGTTATCAGGTAGCTACATACCCCTTCTTTCATGTGCTTACTGAGTCACTGTAGTAGAGTATTTTTTTACCATTGCCTACTTCTACGGGAAGCCCCAGAGAAAAGCGGGCAGAGAGATCCCAGCCCTCCTGTGCATTGAGCAGGGAGAGGTTGTGCAACAACGACAGCTTTGTGGAGTTTGTGGCATCAGCTCTGTACCCAGGTTTTAGAAGGCCTTGGGGAAATGAGTAAGTTTCTGTGTCCCAGTTTCCTCCATTCAAACTGACAGCAGATTTACTGAACATGTCTCTTGGAGGAATATCTAAGAACCTGTGCAGATTAATTAAGATTGACATGGGTATTGAAAACATACACTTATGTGTGGTTTCAGTACTGCTATTACATAAAAGGATAAATTATTTTAATTGCATTATTTAGGAGAATTCAAAATCACACTGTGCACATACCACAGAGACCTGAGAGATTTTTGCATCTTTATACTGGATGACAGCTGTAACCAGAGTGCTGTAGTCAGGAGACCTGAAAAAAAGTCGAACTATGTTGGGATTGTATTTGAACTGATAAAATATTTCAGGTCTGACAGCACTTTCTTTTAGCTCTTTAAGACACACATAAATGCAAACACAACAGTTTTGAGAAGTATTACTTGGAATAATATTTTAAATGTATAATTATTCTCTAGCATTAGCTACAAAAAAAGAAGTTTAATATTATGAATGCTGCCAGTATATGGTGCATGTTTTTACTTTAGGTAGTTACACTGGTACAACTGAAAGTGTCAGCAGAGTTGTACTTGGTATAAGTGTGTCATGTACCAATATGGTTTCTCCCAGTATTAAAACATCTGCCTTTTGGGATACAACTGTTTCAAGCAGGCAGATTAAATCAGTATGGATCAAGTGCTCAGGCTGCGTATTTATACAGACATTTCAGACACTTGCTCCATTAGTGGAGTAGCATGGCAGCCACCTAATATGAACCAAACTAAAAACTGAGGAATCCTAGTTTTAATGATTTGTTGTTGTTGTTGTTTGGGTTTTTTTGTGGTTTTTTTTAATATTCACTATTGGATAAAACACTGAGGTTTACTGTTGAAACAAAAATATTGATACAGTATTAAAAAATCTCTTCAGTCACAAAATACATAATGTAGATAATACAAGAAAAACAGCATTTATCAGTAATAAAGAAAATACAGATAGAAATGCTTTAAGTCAGTTGTCTTTATTACAAAAATGAAGACAGAAGTTGCATAAACTAAAATGAACTTTGAATAACAGATGAAAGACACACAAAGTTACATACATTTCTTGACACTATGTTTGGAAAGATGTTGACGGACATTACATTTACACTATGCACACATTCTTCGGGGAGAAAGCAGAGAGATGACAGCAAGTACTGCATGCATAAAAGAAATCAGTGGAGCAAAATGGTAATGAAACATGAATGAGATGAAAAAAAAAAATGCCATTGTTTCACAAATTAAAATAAACTACTTTAAATCCAGATTGTTTTCTTGCCTTTCATACTGTTTTTGAAAACAGTAACATAAAGAAACTGCAGTGCTTGCAATATTTTTCACAGAAATAGTTTTTAGTACATTGTATATATTTTCAAATGTAATTCTGTTGGAAACATATACTCAGTAAGATTTACTTTGCTTGTATTAGAGCTCACTTAACATATATTCTAATTAAAATGATATGAAAATAGAATATTCACTAGAAATTGCCTCTACAAAAATGTTAAACATGTAAAATAAATATACAGAACTATTAATAAGAATATCATACAACATAATGGGACTATGGTGGCAAGAATGACTACTACAGTTTCTCAGGACTTTAGAACATATAAAAATGAACAAAAATGGACATTCCTACCTCAGTTGCTTGACCTAGTTCTTGTAAAACATCTAAACTTAACATAGCTCTCAAGCATACAGCTTCCATACAGCTACTGTTTCTAAACGGGCAAAGTTGGTAGATTCTCTACGCTTCATATTTGACACCATTGGCTTTATTAGGAAGTTGTCATTGGCATTGCAAGGAATAGCATTTTCCCTGTGAGTTTCCATCACTTATACATTAAGCCTGATAAACGTGTACCAAAGGAAAACTGAAGATTCCTTACATGCCTGGAGAAATGGGATGGATGAAGTATAATGTGATAAGCTCCAATGAGCTCTAGATGTAGCAAAGATTTCAGTGATGTCATTATAGACCTCAGAAGCTACACTTGTCCTGATATTGTTCAAACTACTTCCTAAGAGTTTTTTTCCTTTTCTCTTAAAATTCCTGAAAAAATGAGCAATTAGAATTCATCAACATACTGGACATTGGATTGAAGACTGGAGACTATTAGCACAATCACAAATTGTGTATGAGTCTCCATTACCTCTTTTAAAAAAATAAAATTGTTTTGTTAGGCTTAATTAGTTAACTTCACATTTGCATATACATGTGAGTGGAGCTATTGAATTTAGTGAATGAGGTTTGCATGCTGGAAAGATAATACATAGTAAGGCCCAGGAATGTAACTGAGTATTGGTCATATGGTTACTTAAGTAATGAAACCACTATATCTGTTTATCTTTAAAATACCTATTTTTTCATATGCACATTATATTTTTTACATCAGTGCTTGGCCTTATACTTCCATCACAAAATTAAGTGGAATGTTATTTTGTTGCTTGATAATAGTGTGTTTTGTACACCTCATAAAACCACACAGACGGATATATTTTATTCCCAATGTATGCAGTATATGTGTCTTTTTCTGGACCATATTTTTCCTATTTAGCTCGACAGCAATTTATATTCTAATAACCCTACTGTAATAAATGAAGGATCACATCTGAAGTTGTACTAT
The DNA here is from genome assembly GCF_965638725.1 of Aptenodytes patagonicus. Taxonomy (NCBI): domain Eukaryota; kingdom Metazoa; phylum Chordata; class Aves; order Sphenisciformes; family Spheniscidae; genus Aptenodytes; species Aptenodytes patagonicus. The sequence continues at coordinate 117,462,481 of NC_134949.1, read as the reverse complement.
GTAAATACTTGGATTCATGAATAATTTGTAAATGTTAGGAACTTGTCAAAACTCTGGAAGCAAGAAAGACAACAAGTAAAATCGGATTAGGAAAGAAGCCAGCCTTAGACTCAAAAGGTTGTAAATCCAAACATTTTAAAAATACTGTTCCTTAGAGATATACTGCTATATCACAGAATAATCATTACCCTTTTTAAGTTTCTGTGCCACCAATTTGGATTTAAGGCATAAGTTCAGCGTAGAATATTTTAGTATTTCAGTCTTACATACCGTTGAATATTAGCATTTCAAAATATGTGACAATGTTGAAAAAATGGTAACATTTTACACTGTCAATCATAAGACCTAAAATCCCTTTTACAATTACTACATTTAAAGGAACAAATTTACTTATCTAACATTTGAGTACTAATGACAGCAGAATATGAAATTCAATTTGTGAAGACATATTTATCATTTTAATACAGTTTAAACTACAATTTTAAAGCTGTTCAGTCTATACCTACCAATTATAATTTAATTTGCAAATGTCTCTTTTCACTTTTTCCTCATTCTTGTCTGTAGGAAGACAAGATTTTAAAATCTTCTGTATCTTCCCACAGATTGTACAAAATATTGTAAAATAATCTTGCTCTCATTGTTTTTAAAGACAGAATTATGAAACATTCTTAAAGAGAAATACAAACAAAACTGTATTAGTTACTCGTCTCAGGAGATACATGACAACCCAAGGACATTATTCTCTTCCTCTTTTTCTTTCTCATTACAGAGGTTTTGGGACACTGCCCAGAACTGTCTGGCTCTGCTGTCACAGAATCCCTATAATATTGGCTTAACTCATCCTCTTTGGACTTTGATGGGAAGAGTACGGCCAAAAGAAAAGCATCATATTCAAAGTACCTGATAACCTCAAAATGCATAATGCAGAAGAATATAAATTGGAGAAGACCTAAAATTTTTCTCATTTAACAGGGGAAACTTATGTAGTTTCCAGCCAAAGCTACTGTCAGTTGGAAAAAAGATAAGTGATCCAAATTTGTCTCTTTATCCCACTGGCATTGTGACACTGAGGATAAAAGCCAACTTGTCATTTATAATGTATATTTAGCTTCTAAAATTTCTCAAGGCTTTTCATTAGCTCTTTTACAATATGTTTCGAGAGTTCACAGTCAATCACTCTCTGTGCCCTAATTCCTATCTCATCTTCTTATATACTTACCTGCAGTGTTAGAATTACTTGCTTAGATAATAAATTTATAACTGGTAAAGAGTACTTCAAATGTCTAACCAGAGTAGGAAAATGATTTAGAAATTTTCATTTTTCTACTTTTATACATACCTGTAGTAGTCTCCTCTCTTGCTTTATTAAAAAAGTAAGAACAGAGACAAGTATATGACAGGTAAAATATGTACGAAAATGTTTAGTAGAACAGCTTTAAGGTTTCAAATTTTAGGAAATTAGGAAAATGCTGAAAAATAAGGAAATACCAGTATCGGACTGTCTATGTAACCTTAATGAGACCTTATTTTATGTTTCATTCTATGAGACCACCTAAGTTTTACTCAAGACCTTTTAATCCAGCGGCAGGTGCTCACTCGTTGTGATTGTATCTGCAATTTGGTTTTCTTTATTATTCAGAACAGCACTCTCTCTCTGTTGTGTCCACAACAGAAAATTCTGTTTCCTTATATGCATCCAGTCCCAATCTTACAATGGGATCAGAATGCAGAAGGGATGTGCCTGCAGACAACAGCCTCTCGAAAGAATTTGATGCTCCCCTGGTCCAACAAGGACCTCTGGTGTTTGTGCACCACTGTGCTCCTGCAAACTGAGAAAGAGCTCCCGGGAGCGGATCACAGCGTGCTTGTGCTGAAGCACACTCAGTGGAGATCAAACTATTTGCTGTTGATCAGTTGTGAACTGAGATTTTCAGAGGCTTCTAATGAGGCCAGACTTGGGCAGGTTTTTTTTTTCCCCCCTCAAGAATACAAGCAGCATCTACTTACTACATATTTGCCAAATGTTAGTTCTCTGATTGTAAGTAGAGATGTACTTGCAGTTTTTTTGTTTTGTTTTGTTTTGTTACCACAGGAAAAAAAGTGACAATAGTAACAACAACAAACATTTTCACTATCTGGATTTTAGAAATGGTTAGAAAAAAAATAAAGCCTCTTGCAAAATTTCCTGCCCAAGGTTATTCTTCCCCTAGAAAATATTTAGCATAAGCAATAGCACTTGTCAGAGTTATACTCAATTGAAAATGTGTTCTCACATCTGAAAGTTTTTGATAACTAGCAATTCCAAATCCTTTGTATCACAGTTAAAGAGAAAAGTTTCATTAAAAATGATAGCTTAATGTTAAGATCCTTATCCTTCATTAATTACTGACTGTAGGTTCAATAAGCACTTAAGCATTAAACAAATAGTTTTTGTTATAAGAATAACACTTATAAAACTAAATAACAAAGTCAATGCATATATTCACATTGTTTGTGCATGGAAAAATAGGCTTTCACTGAACTGACTGTGGGAACCCAAAGTTTTGACTCTTACAAAATTAGAATAGAAATTCTATTTCTTCACCATACTATGCCAGGCACATGTCAATGTAATTCATTTCAAATTAATAGCACGGCATTAGGTTAAAGTGATAGAACATAGTGGCAAGGGCCATGGATGAAATAGTGGCCCCACTTAACACAGTGAGAGATTTTCTACAGATCAGAAGGAAGCCAACATTTTTAGAATAGCATTTGCTTGAATTCCAGCTACTGCATTATATTAAATACATAATTTTTTTTAAAAAGTATTTCTGTCAATAAATTAAGTCTTCAGATTTACACACATGCATTCTGAAGACATCTTACTTGTGACATAGGCCAGTTTTCTAAAATGATTGTTAGTTGTTTTAGATGACAAGAGGTTTTATTAATGTTTTAAAGTAAAGACTTCTAAGAATAAATTGGTACTGGCAAAACTAACCATAATCACTATTTCTAAGAAATAAGAATATTCCTTACATGGGTGAAGATACATAAAACCTTAAATTTCACCAACTAATTTCACAGTTATAAGATAATGGTATTAAACCCCAAAAGAAATTAATTATAAGGGGGGGGGGGGAATCAACATATACTATTAATTTATTATCTTTGTTAAGTTTAGTAACAATTTGAAGGGAAGTATCTTAAAATACATATTTAATTCTGCCTTAGCTCTAAAGCGCATTGCTTTCTTGCATTATTCTGTATGCAACAGAGGAATGAACCATAAACTTAGTCAAGTACATAAATTCTAAAATCAAATATATGCAGTAAAATGTCTACGTGGACTCATACTCATTGAGCTTTTTTTTGTATACATTGTTCTAGTTGCAGTTTGGAAGCCATTCTTTCAACGTGTAAAATAGGGAAAACTACTTTTCCTGTTCTTTAATAAAGGTCAAAATTGAGCCCCCTGGAGCTTCAAGTCCAACAAATGCCATGAAATGGAATGTGGCACCTTACAGTCACAAGAAATGAGGCTGGTGGCAGGGACCTATTTTATGTGCTGAGGCATGGCTGCAGAGAGGCACAGGAAAAGTACATGAAATTAAATATTATGAACTAAAACAATTCATAGGTTATAAATGAGGGAAGAAATGTTTGTTAAAATCCACTAGAAAGTACAAAACATCTCTGTATTAAGCATAAAGTTTTAAGTACGTCATGGAAGAAGCTAGTATAAGCACAACTTTGAGAAAAGGATTAATACAGAATCAAAATGCTCTCATGAAAGACCAATTGATGGTGTACCTGCAAAGCCATGCGACTCACAATGGTAAGGTCTATGCATAGATTTCTTATAATCAAGATATAGTTGAGAAAATAGAATCAAATCACATTGATCAAATTCAATAAGTCACATTCTCCAAGTTCTGTCAGACAGAAGAGCCAAGCATCATCTGTTGAATTTGTCACAGAACTTACAAGGTTTCCAAAAAGCCAGATGAAGAATTTTGCATGCACAGACTGAAGTAATTACACTATTTAGGATCTTAACTATGAATGGAAACTTTAGAAGAGCTATAGAAAAGTACAATTTTTTATACAGGTCTGTGTTTATTTTCCTGTAAATATAAAATTAAGAGGGAAAGGAAGAAAACATATAGCTTGCCTTATCAACAGCATCAAAACATGCACCAGAAACTTATGACTACAATGAAAGAGAAACCAGCAGCATTCAGCTGCAGGGACTGGCCTCCATTTTCATGTCTAGTAGCTTCACAGCATCTATCTGTGTGGATAAGAATCGTTACAGAAAATCAAGATTGTGAAAAAGAAGTAAATTGGAGAAAAAAGTGAAAAAGTTGATAAAACATGAAAAGTAAAGTATCAAAAGGAAAGAAGTGATAGTGGGAAAGAAAAAAGAGAAAAATAATAAATTTAATATTTACATTGTGCCAAAGACAATCACTTGAAAGACATTACTCTAATAGAAACATCAAATTATGATTAAAGTGTGGATGAAATGGTAACCATTGAAGTGCTCTGGACAAATCTGGAAAATAAAGTACTCAAACCATAGAAAAGGTGTACCTTAATAGCAGCAACATGTGGTTCTCCACAGCAGCCAAAGTGGTAAACACTTTGGTCTAACTTTAAAACAAATTATTTAAGCACTTAACCTGGAGCACGCGACCGACTCTCTTGTTTCTCCTCAAGATTCAAAACTATTCAGCCAAGCCCAACCTAAATACAATCTTTCATGTGTCTTTCATGCTGGAGGTACTTGGAACTCAGGAAACTACAACACAACATTTATCAGAAATAGTGAATATTTCTTTTGTTGAATATATTATTTGTTGAAGCAACAACAAACACCAGCCCATAGGCTGAAAGAAGAAACTCTTAAAAAAGTGAATAATTACATAAAAAGAAGATTCTGATCATGTATAGGGATAAAGAAGAGAGAAACTTGTTTAGCTGTTTCTTCTTGTTAATAAGTTTATCTTGCTCCTGAATTATTGTAGGAGTCCAGAATGGACGACTGTCAAAACTGGCATCAATAATACTGACATAAGTCCACTTGAAATATGAATGACCAATGCAATTAGCACAGGCAGTTGGGTAATTAGACATTGACTTTAATATTAGGGTGGGAACAAAACAAAGTTGCTTTTCAAAACATGCAACTTCTTAGACATTCAAGTCCTCACAGTATGTCTGCATGCAATCCAGTGCAATATATGAAGTTTGCATATATATTTTCTACTAATATTTATATTGGAAGTTCACTTTTTGGCAGATAATACAGTCAAGTTTATGCAATATAGTGTACGTTTAAACATCTTAATCTCCTTGACTGGATATTAATATATTTTTTTTCAGCTACGGTGACACAGTAATTATACGGATAGTGACTAATATCAGTGTTAGGCTACTGTTTCAAAAGAGACTTCAAAAGAAACTGAAATGTAGAAAATCTTGTGTAGTATGAAGAATAACCTTGGTTACAATTTACTTACTTTAAAAAGTGAATTTTAAGAAATTGTAATGGAAGTAGATGAAAACTGTTAAGACCCCCATCTTTCATTTAAACTACATTATATCAGTCCCTTATTATAATTATTTAAGCTTTAAAAGAATTTATTTAAAGTTAAAATCAGTGTAGAGGACGATTTGTGACATCTTAGCACAAATGTATTGGGGTATGTCTCTTACTCGAGAGAGCTCACAGTCTGAAGAGAAAGGCAAGTGGTGGATAAATCATTATCTCTTTCCACAAATATATGATAAAGACATGTAGAATTTAAGTGCTACCCAAAATCAAAGGATTTTTAGGTTTTAGGATTTGAATCTTTTTAGGGTTTTTTGCAACGCATCTCAAATTTAGCTTAAATCACAGAGCTGTTGTTATGTAAATATGTTCTGGTGGGAAACTTGCCTTCGGGAAATGGATGCATAATGTTTAAGCAATGCATTATCCTCTTATAACACAAATGTCCCTGTTCTTACACAAATATGCACCTGAGTGTAGGTAACTATTAAGTAGAAAAGTATTAAGTAGAAAAGACAGCAATATAAATAAACTAAGAGCTATTATGGACTTTACCCCATCCTCACACATATTTCTACTGTGGTGTTTTCAATGATACACATTTTTAATTATGACTGTTCAAGCTGTTCAAAATTCACAACCAGTTCTTTTTATTAAGACTTAAATAGTTTGGTCCTTATATTAATAGCAAAAAAATCTTTGACACATTAAATTTCCACAGTTATTTTAATAACACAGCTTTTAAATATTTTTAGAGAATATCTCTAACAATTTAATCTTTTTAATTGGCACTTAGGGTTTTTTTAATTATAAAGCAACATAATGCTAGCAATTACTTATAACAAATATTCTTGGTGAATAAGAGTATCATACTTCCAAAGTGAGGCCTAGCACTTCAACATTCAACATCTGTGATGATTTTCTTTTTTTCTCATAGCATTCAAGAAGATAAGCAAACTTAAATTCACAAGGTAAAAAAAAAAAATTAAATCCCCTTTGAAACAGAAGTTCTGTGAATATAGAGTAGTTCTTTGACTATTATTTGTTTTTTCTAGCATTCTACTGTTTTTCTAGTATTCAGTGGTAGTTAATTTCTGTGATAGCTGTACTGTAAGAATTACATTTTATAATTCTTTTTTTTTTTTTTTGCCTATGAACATCTCTGATGGTACTGATAGTGTAAGACTTTTTCTCTTTCTTTCTGATTCATATCAGATAAGTTCTATCAATTTTAATAAGTGATTTCTACCCCTTTTCATGTAAAAACCGTTAGTCTCTGCAGGGAATGGAGCAAACACAGCTGTTTTTAGCCTTCAGCAAAAACATGCCCTATCACTTACAACAATGTTCATCTCCAGGATTTGATGAGAAATGGCTCTTACTCAGCAAATTCTAGTACTAGTTTGCAAAACAAAAGCAAATAAGTTTTGTGGGGGCTATCATCTTTCTGAAGTTTTGGATATTAATTTATCTGATTAGTGTGATTCCTACCAACACCTATTCTCAAAGCATAAGATCTGAAAGACACATTTAATCTCTTCTCTCTACCCTCTTCAGAACTTCAGAAAATAATAAAAAAAATTTCTTCTTCCAATACAGCAATACATGCTGAAGACTTTGCTTTACACTTTTAGCTCAGAATTATGATCTGAACAAAAGTCACACGAAAGTCTTCATTTTCAAGTTCTGATTTTGGAATAATATCCCTCAGCCTATGAGAAAATGATACAGGTAACTTCACAAGGGTAATGCTGCAGCTCTTCCTTGCCTTGGGAATACGATCAGAGCTGCCAGGAGAGTAACATCCTCACGGCTTTCCTTTTTGACTACTGCATTTTGTTCTTCATTTTAGATTTAACTAAAAACCTAACTAGTCAAAGCTGTAGAGATAGACTGAGGAATCTTATAATGCACAACGTTGTACAAAAGAGGTACCCATTATGGTCTTAAAATTTCTGATCCTTGGAATGGAAATTTTGCCTTTGGAAATATCTTCAAACTCCTGTGCTTTTCTTTTTATTTCTTGGTTTAAATTTATTGTTGCTATCCAAGCTGGTGCAAGGATCAAGGGTCAGAAAGTTACAACTATTCTTTCCCAAATAATTCTAATTGTTAAAAGTGGGTAAATTTTTCAGTATTTTTCTTACTGAGCTACAAAAAAATTTATTTCTATCCTCAGATACCTATTTTAAAAAAGTTTACAGGAATGTATTAGTTTTGAAGCCTCTGTTCTCTGGCAAATTTAGTGAAATTGTCAACTGCATTCAAAAGTTATCACAAGACAGAAATTGATGGATGTTTGTGCAGGTATACATACACACATACATGGACAGGCAGTGTGGTCACAAGTCATAGGTTGAAAATCAGGCCAAAATGTTCTTCCTGAAGAATCAGTACACAATATAATTCTACAGTCTTTTTCTGGAGATTTAAACAAGCAATTTAAAAGCCACAAGCAATGACTTTTAGTCCTGGCTCAAGGAGCTACTGGCAGCCTTTCTAGCTTTTTCTATGGAAAGATACTACAAAAGAAGATGACTACAAATCCCTGCAATTCTCCTAATTTAACTTCTAATGATGCAACATAACTTCTCCTAGAACTAAGTACCAGAAGCCAACTGTTGACATTAGCCCATAGCTAACTCTGCCTCAGAATGTGGCCCTGTTCCGAAATAACACATTGTACCTGGAAAGGGCTTCTCTTCAACTGAGCTACATATGATCACTAATGACTAATTTTGGTTACCAGCAGTTCTGCAAAATGCTCAAGAGGGAATATCTACAGTCTTTTCCTTGTTCATTACCTACAGAATTGTTGACTGAAGTTAAAAAAACAGACAGTTTATATCTGCAAAAGCACATGGGTTACTGATTGTGTACTGAGACAAAAAATACCACAAATATAACTGAAAGCCAACCTGGTCTGAAGAATGCTGTTGTTGCTACTGAAGTGAAAGTGATGAAGGAAGAAATTTGGCTTGGTTTTATGGGAAGAAGAGCTGTAAATAGAAACCTAGAAAATAAACATAACAGAGATATCATTGCCTTTGGAAATCTAAGGACCCAGACACATGAGGAAATTCTGGAGCAAGGATCAGGTTAGGGAATACTTAAGAAAACTGGACATACATAAGTCCATGGGTTCTGATGGGATGTGCCCACGAGCACTGAGGGACCTGTCATTGCAAGGCCATTCTCAATAATCTTCGAATTATCATGCAGATTGGGAGAGGTGCCTGAGGATGGGGGGAAGCAAATGTCACTTCTGTCTTTAGAAGGGGCAGGAAGAAGGCTTGGGGATCTACAGGTCAGTCAGCCTCACGTCAATCCCTGGGAAGGTGATGGAGAAACTAATCCTGGAAACTGTTTCCAGGCACATGAAGAACTATTCCATCAGAAGCAGTCAGGCAAAGGTCATGCTTGACCAACCTGGTAACCTTCTATGATGAAATGATTGGCTTGGTAGTTGAGGGGAGAGCTGTGGATATTGTCTACGTTGACTTCAGTAAGGCTTTCGACACTGTCTCCCGTAAGAGGGAGTAAGATCCTCGTAGAGAAGTTGTTGATATATGGGCTGGATAAGCAGGCAGTGAGGTGGAATTGAAAACTGGCTGAATGTCTGGGCCCAGAGAGTGCTGATCAATGACATGAAGTCTAGTTGGAGGCCACTGACTAGCGGTGCACCCCAGGGGTCAATACTGGGTCCAATCCTGTTCAACATCATCAATGATTTGGATGATGGGGCAGAGCACACCCTCAGCAACTTTGCTGATGACACAAATCTCAGAGGAGTGGCTGATACACCAGATGGTCGTGCTGCCATCCAGGGGGATCTCGATGGGCTGGATAAATGGGCTGATAGGAACCTCATGAAGTTCAACAAGGGGACGTGAGAAGTCTTGCCCCTGGGGAGGAACAACCCTAGTCACCAGTATATGGCTGGGGGCCACCCATCTGGAGTCGGGGTCCTGGTGGACACTGAGTTGAACATAAGCCAGCAATGTGCTCTTGCGGCAAGGAAGGCTAATGGTAATGACAGCAGAGGCCTTGGTCGCACAAGCATGCTCTTATGTGATACCCTGACCTTGAGGCTTGGTTGTAATCAGGTAAAATCTAATTTCAAACATAACTGAAATTGTTTGAAATCTAAGGAAAATGCTTCAAAGGACACATACCATAGTTATGGTAAGTCAACAAATGTTATGTACTTTTGTGGTGGGGTGCAGAACAAGAATGAAGGAGGCTGCTTTTTGGCTTCTGTTAGCTGATGCATGGTCAGGGTCAAGTCAACCCTTCTGGAGAAAAGGGAGGTTATGCCTCCCATCAGAGCAAGGCAGACTGTGCCCCAGGGAGTCTTTTGCAGCCCATGAGTCAGGGTTGAAAGGATGTGGGAGTCAAGGAGAGCACCTGCAGCAAGAGAGTCTGCTGTTTGGCAGCAAGACTTGACAGGAACAAACACCTACCACAGCTACACAGATAGGCTTATATAGAATTTATTTCTACCCAAAAAAAGTCAATGGATTGCTTGACTGAGAGCAAAATTAAAGAAAAGAACTCACCCTGAGAGAAAACTGTGGGCATCAGAGAGACTTATTTCTATTTTTCTGTACTTAGTCATTTTCAGTCTCTGGATTAAAAAGTTCATTATCCTAGCTTCTATTCTAATAAAACACTGTTTATATAGTTCAAAAGCCCTATTTTGTTTATGTAAGACATCATAAAACATACATACACAAATTCAAATATATTTAAATGTACACATACTTGTAGCATTGATAGGAGCTATTTTTATTTTTCATTCACTTTGACACCACTGGAGATCCTAAAGCTGCATTTTTGTAAAAACTACTGATAAAAATCATGTTTGGCATGAAAATTATCATCTTTGCTACTAGTGATGACGAGAGAAAATACCACATATTAGATCGTCCCTCTGCCTATCACTATATGATTTTAAGCACTGGTGACAGACATGCATTGAAAAAAAAGTAAATGAGATGCACAAGAGATTAAAACTTTTCCAGGAATGTTAATAAAAAAATATTCCAACAGTTCATGCAGTATTGGAAGTTAAAAAAACCCAAAACAACCACATCGCAAAGTGAGAAAAATAGGTCTAAGGGCTTCTTATTATCCCCAAATGCTTTTCTCATTTTCCCACTATTACGCCAAGTTATTAATTTATAATGAAGAAGAAAAAACTTATGATAAAACACAACTTGCAGCCATTTTTAATATATCTACTGGCCTTCCAGAGAAACAGCACTGACTGGATAAAAGCCTTTGGAAGACGGCAACTGCATAGATCTTCTGCCACTAATTTCTGAAAATATATCTAACACTTGCATAAAGTATCCTCTTTCAACACCTTCCATTTAATCTTCTTTTAAGATTCATTTAATATAAAACTGTAGATGTGTTTTTAGGTTGCAATAGTAATGGTTCAGAATGACAGCTGATTTGGACACTTTTGTACCAGCTGCACAGTACAAAGACAGGATCTCTACCTCTGTCCTGCCAAGAAGGAGTAAATGGACCCATACAAATGGGCTGTGGTGTCGGCTCTGGAAGCTGATGGAGTTCGGCTGTTCCCAGTGACACCTAGTCAGAGCAAGTGTAAGCAAGCTCCTTCTGCAGGAATCTGAATCAAAGTTTTATTTCTTGTGACAGCTCCCATTTCTCTGGTAAGCTCCCATTGAAGGACAACAAATGTACCCTTGCCTCCCTCTCTCTCCAGTTCTCTGATTAATTGCATTGGCTTGCACACATTTTCACTAGAATAGTATGTGAGGTGTAGTTAACCATCATGATACTTAGGGGATCCCAAAATTCTCTTGGGATAAATAATATCCATGAGATTGCACGCATAGGATCTACAGATATCTTGGGTTTTAATTACATTTAGAGCAAGACAGAAACACACAGTTCAGCTAAAGTGACATAGATCTGGGCACATACAGATGAAAACATTCAGGAGTCTTAGAAACTTTTCTAATAATTACATGAATAATCAGGAAGGGAATATCAGTCATCAGAAGCAGCTAAGTGAGCACAGGACAGGTGATGCGGATTTCATTCAAATGTCTGTCTAATTTCATTCTTGTTGCCTATGCCCTTCTTTGGACCTACCTGTAGATGCCTAGCTGCAAATACCTAAGCCTCAAAGCAGACAAATAGTGCATTATCCGAGTTGATTAACTGGTATCAGAAAGAATTATTCTGCTCGAAGTTAAGCACTTTATACATATTATCTATCAAGTTTTAAAAGAGTAGGTTCATACTTTTGCAACAATGTTACATATATATAAATTATATTGAAATAATAATATTATGCCATTTCAAAACAAGATAACCGTACTGACTCATGAATATGAACATTAATGTTCCACTGACTGTAAGTGTCTTTTGACATACTTTTAAAAATCGCCTACAGAATGTTCTTATGATGGGAATTTCACACTCCTTTCAGGCATTGCAAAAACAGTTGTCAAGGAAACTAATTAGTTCCACAATCATAATTGCAATAATGATTCATATAAAGAAGACCTGATGTTAAATAGTGTAACAGACTTCTTACAACTACTTAGAGGTTATGGGAGAGCACTGAAAGGAAAAAGCCCCTAAATACCTATAAAACTGTGTTCAGAGAAAAATGTTCTATCTATCTTCTGAAACCAAATTAAATAAGTTGCTTTTTACTTGAATGTCTAGAGACCACCTACATTTTCATTTATGCAGGTATATCATGTTTCTCTGAGTTACAGCAGCTGTGGCAATAATATGGAATACTTTAAATAATTATAATAGGTTAAAGTTAGATTGCATTGAAAAATAAGTAAGATTTGTGTTTCAAATATACAAAATTGAAAAATGGCTTATCCCTTCGATTTACCTAAATAAGGTTTTATTTATTTTTCTACTTGATAAATATTTTTATTTCCTTGGACAATAAGCTTTCCTACATTTCTTTTTCCCTTTTCTTTTTTGATCATGTAGTGAAATTTTATTTCTGAATGATGGCAATCACAAGGCACTATCTGTTTAAAAAGAAGTACACAGGACCTACTGAGGCCCTGAATTTCAATCAAGACGCAAATCAACTCTCACTAATGCAATTCAAATGCATAAAACAAACATTTGTACTAGAACTGGATCTGAACCTATTAATGAATTACAAATGCCTATTCCTTTCTATAAATGCAAGTAACGATACTTCTGATATCAAGAAATCACTCTGGAATATTAAAAAATGTTGCAGACATCTTGAGATAACTTCCCTGAAAATATATTTGAAGAAAACTTTCAATAGACAGAAAAATAATTAGTCAGTTATTTCAAACTTTTCCAATAACACAGTAGTCTGACTCATTCAAACTCATTGCCTCTTCACCAATGCTAGTCAGATGCTCAGACTGAAACACAGGTATTGATATGGTTTACATTTTAATATATTGGCCATTATATTTATTTGGCAAGATTTTAATTTGATTCTAATACTCTAATTGTTTAATATATGGCATACAGAAAATACTATGTTAGAGGATTTAGCACCTGATTTTAAAATGGTAATGATGACACTGATCTGATTTGGAATTTATTATTAAAGATAACAGATCATAATTTAGACAAAAAGTTCAAAATCTCTTCCTCATAGCATTTGCTTTATAAAAATTAAAATTGCCCATAATATATCAGAAATTACCATCATATTTTTGGTTTATTCTGAACGAAATAATTTTGCATTGTTGCACCAAAATATAACTTTACGCTGGAAAGCATTAAAATTTGATAAATTACTTACTGAAACACACTCACTCTTAAATACTATACAGTTTTCCTTAAAAAAATTCCAAACCTTCCTATTTACACACTTAAAAATATGAACAACATTTCTATAGATTTCAAAGCTTGTAAATAGGCCTAATAGAAGGCTGTATGCTCACCATGTTAGGGTGAACCAGTAAGATGGTATCTAAACAAGACTATTGGAAGTCTTAACCTCATCAGACACTAAAACAAATACCTTTATTGCATGTGTATCTTGAAGCACATGTACAGATACTTTGAGTTGGACTGAAATCAAGAATTCTAAGTTGCTTACAACAGACAAATAGGCAGTACAAGGCAACTTAAAAATGTATAGCAGGTGTATCTTAAATACTATATTTCTTGTTAACTGTCATCATCTGGGTTGAAGATTCAATGTTTGTTGTGTACTTACAAATGACTGTATTACTAAGAGAAAAGTAGGAAACGGGGTCCCATTTAGGGGTTTGAATCAAGTCTTTTCTGATAATAGAGTATGGGGTCTCAGGCTTTGTCAGTTAAAGACTTCAATTACCTTATGTTCAACTACACGCATTAGTGTACTATAAGTAGCAAACAATTCATAGAGAGAAAACACTCTAAAATTAACTTACCTGTAATAATGTTGGGCTTTGGTGGCATGCTGAATTCATACAATGTTGGTTCAGAATAACCCAGTCTGTTGGCAGCTGTAATTTGTACTTCGTAACCCATGGTCCATTGAAGATGCTCTAAGATGATGTGGTCTTTACTACCCTGCACTTTTTTCTCTAGCCACTGGTCTTCCTTATCTTTCTGCAAAGATGCAAATTTTAGTTTAAATTCTCAAAACCTCTTGTATTATTTGTCTAAACTGTGTGTCTACATGATGCACAAAAAATATGGAGTATCATTTACAGAGGTTATGAACATTCAACTAATCTAATTTTGGAGTTCTGAGTACTGGGGCTTTTTGTAATTTTGACCACTCCTAATCATGTTTCCACAATGCAGATTTAGCGATTTTGCAGGCAATCACTTTTAACCTTTTGGCTTCGATTTATACTTTGCTCAAATACTAATGTTTATCTTGGGGAACAGCAGGATAATTATTTGCAAATGCTGCTAAGAATAAATTCTGGAAAAGGTTTATTTTATATAGATGTTTCAATTACATTTTGATCAATGTTCTTTAAAAGAAACTTGCCATTAAACCCAAACTTGAACTGTTCATGAATGCAAGCTGTCCTTGTATCATACATTAGTTATATAATGAAAACGTACACTAACTGTAGCAATATGTGGTACTATAGTAACATTTTGCAAACCAGGTTGTATGCAACAATATAAACACCTTTGAGAAAGTATGCAGTCCTGTGTCTACACTGGTGAAAGGATACAGGTAAATCATTTAGATGGTGTTCTAGAGAAAAAAAAGTTTCTCATAATTCAGGTAATTATCTAAGACACCTATACAAAGGGAACAAACGAGGACTTCAGTTGCAATCTTAATTCTGGCATTTCATAGATTTGGAGTGCTTACCTTTGCAATCACTCCTTTTAGTGCATAATATATTTAATCATACAAATGAGAATTACAAAATAACTAATAGGTAAAAGGATAAAACAATATGTACTGTCAAACACAAAAGCCATCTTGTTCAAAGGAGTATCAATAACAGCCAGTATGAATCCATGCAGTCCTATTCTTACTAAACACTGAGGTACATTGCAGTGGCAAAAACTGTGGCTGAGAGCCAAATCCTTGCCATCCAACCCATACAGCAACACAGACCCAGTCAGTGGATATAAACTTTCTGGGAAAAAAAACCCAAAACAACAAACCTTCAAATACAGGGAAATATAACTTTTTGCTGCAGACTACTATGCTTCTCAGCAGCTTATATTTAGGCTCTTCGCTGAAGCATCTTGCTCTTGACTGATACAAGTGTCAAAGAAAATAGCATCTAAATTAGACAGTTCAGGGCCCAATCATGCTCCTTATGCCTGGGGTTTTTTTTGTCCCCAGCCTTCAGAAAGTAGAGTGACACACTAAACTCCCTTATATGCACTGCTGCAATAATTTATTTTCTACCAGCGCTGAGCGTGATGTTTTTTCCACACTGACTTCACCTTTTCTTAAACTCTTTCTTGCTTCTTCTGGCATTGGTACTGACACATGATAGTCCTGGGAATGATTAAAATACAGTAAAACACCTTTTCAGGAACATTTGCAGCAAGGTGAAAGTGCCTACTTGGTGCAGCAGTAGACCAATGAAAAACATCAGAACGGTAGTTACATTTATCATGAAAAAAAACTAAACACACTGGAGTAAAAATAGTTTACTCATCATACAGCGAAACTGCTATTTTCTATCAAGGATATTTTCCCCTATCCTCATGGATAATTTCTGTCACAATCATCTGACGTGCCACTGAGTGAATCCACCTATATTTACATTCCACTGAGTGAATCCACTTATATTATCACTATATCAAACTACTTTTACAAAATATAGTTTTGTATAGCACTGCCAAAAAAAAAAAGAATTGATACTGATTGCAATATTCATATGCAAATACTCCTTAGTAATATCAGGAATAGCAATGTTACATACCACCATATTTTAATGGCTGTTTAAGTTGGTGAGGTTTGGGAGGATACACCTAGATTCCAAAGAATACCAACATGAGAGAAGTCAGAAGATCCGTACATGATCTTGGTGTGTGCACATACAACCGTGTGAATATACTGGGGAATTCCAAAGAGGTTCAGAATCACAGAAGGAGAAAAAATATACTGAATTGGAAAACAAAGATTCAGTCTAATATGGTTCCTGCAGGTGGAAAAAACAGCATTGCAAACAGATATATGACTATATTTTGAAAACAAAGTGTAGAATTATATGTGATGAATAGAATGAGCTTAAGATTTGGAAGGAAAACTATACAGATTTCTGTATGAGGCTGCTCTTCTGCAGACATAAGAATAAGTGAAAAGGCAGTTGTTCCACAGTTTGGTCAGGTGAAGAATAATGAAAGCTGAAATGTAACAGGATACCTGCACGCTATGCCAGAGAAGTGACACCCTAAGTTTAGTTGAAAGTGAAGCCAACTGGGTGCATTGAGATAAATGAAACAAAGCCCAAGCCCTGAGCTAAAAGACAACAAAATGTTTTACAAAGAGTGACAAACACAAGTTAGAAGGAAGAAGAATAAAAAAAGTATCTGGAAAGCAAGTTGTCTTCTTCTAAAGACAAACGGATGAAGTCTTCCAGAATACAATCTGCTTTTGGCATCTTAAAGAAAAAAAGAACAGAACAGCAATGTCCTTCATTATAGCTGTTATTTCACATGCATTTTCAAGTACTTTTTGCTAAGTAGAGTTCAGTAATGTGTCCAGATTTATTTTACTATTAGTGTAGAAATGGAAAGAGGGGAACAAGAATACAAGAATACAAAACAAGAGTCTGTCAGTTAGATCTTCCTACAAATCTTCCTGTTTATGCTAATTGGGAGCTTAAGGAGCAGAAAACAGAACTACAAGAGAACACTTCACACCTTATTAGGCTGTTCTATTATAAATATTGCTTAAAATTTATAGAAAACTCTACATATGCACAGTGTTCTACAACAAATGAAAGAAACTTCTAAATCACAATCTACAGCCTAATTTGAGGGGTGAGTTAATATAAATATCTTCAATAATCATTTATTATTAGCAGTTATATCATTAATATCCACCAACAAATGCACATTTTCAGAAACTGCAATCAGATCTGCAACCTCACAGATGAAATTGGTCCTTTATTTCCATTTCATTTTGTTTCATATAATGGGGAAATACTCCTTTACAGAAGGTCACTGATGCTGTGAGCCTAACGAATGACTGGAAATTTCTGGGGATCTTACTGCCCATTTCCATTACTCTTAAGTCTTAGATTCACACTGTCATCTTCCCAATATAAGACTTTGGTTGAAACAAACCTGCCACAATGCCACAGACTAAAAAAACCCCACAAATTATTATTTCTTAATTGTGTGTATTTTGGCTTTAAATATAAGCATTAGCCAAATTTGTCTCAGAAGTGTCTAAGAGCTAGATTTGTAAAACAGCTGAAAGTAACCTAAGCACCTAAATACCCTGAAAAAAAAAAAGAGTAAACAAAGCAGTGTGAAACTCCAGCCTACCATGACTTGGCTGCTTCTCAAAACTGAGGGCACATCTGACAACAGTAGAAGTAAAGCCAATCCACTGTTTAGGCACCTAACCATTTACTAGTCTAGAAAACAACATCTCTCTCTCTAATGGTCATTTTACATTGTACCCAAGATCACATTCTCTGGGAACTCATAAAAAGTGAGCAAAAGTGATTAACCCCCTTCAACCCTTTCCCTTATTCTCCATCCTCCCTAAATTGTTGGACTGAAAGTTCCGCTCAGACTTGTTATTATGGTGGTCCCTGTGATAAAAAAAGGGCAGGAGATGCCACACTATCTTGGAAGCTGGCAGGAAAAAATATCAAGAAATCCTCAGGGAAGACAATCTGATAATTTAAAGCAGTGACTTCACAAGAATCCATTACATTAGGACCATGCTTTGTAATACAGGACAAACATTGAACAAAGCACAATATGGCTGATAACGTACATAGTGTTAAAATGCACAGAAAGTCCAAGGATCTGGCAGGTAAAGTGGAACTTAGAGACGCAAAAACATTTAACTGTTTTATGGTAGGTATCTCAGAGCGGGAGTAAACGAGAAATTATCTCTTTTTAAATGATTCGTATTTACAGAAGTTTGTTCTAGAACCTACATAAAGCAACAAAATGAACACAGTCCTCCATCAACATAGCCAAACAAGAGTGAAGCACATAACATCAATCAAACACTTGTCACTGCCAAAATTCAGAGCTTTAATAGTAATACTGTCACAGCTCAACATGGTGAACAACTTTTAGGCCTGTGAAAACTAGTCGCTCCGCTAACATTTTCTCCAAACATCATTATCGATGTAAAAGGAAAAAATAAATTAAATGCTGTTATTGTTTTTCAAAATAGAATTTTAATCAACTTTTCTTGCTTCTACCTAAAAGTTTATAACCATAAAAAATGGATAATTTATGATTTCATTCTAATTCCAAATTTTTACTGAAACTTGGCATGCCAGGGAAAAATGAAAACAACCCCCTCCCCTTTTTTTTTTCCTAGCTTACTGTTGGCATTCTGTGACCTGAAAGTATAGAAACAGAATTCCCTTTTCCAATCACTAAGAAGCCTATTTCAATACTTGGTTTTTAAGCATTATGAAGTAAATCAGGATATGGTACCAAAATCATAACTGAAGGCTGGGAACAAATCTCGTCAAGATAATAGACTGGTATGTATTTGCAGGGAACAGTGGGCAACATTATGCACCAAGCACAAATTCACAATTGTAACACACGCAGCTACAGAATATCCATCACAGTCAGAATGCACTTGAACAGTAAGCACAAACTTTTGCTTGTGTCTATATGAGTCACGCGTGAGTGATTATTCCTGTGTGGTGATCACACTTTGTTTGCATGCTGTTGCTGGTGCTAAGCTTAACCTGTGTAATACCTTCCAAATGCTGCTTCGTAGCCTGCCTTTCTCTTGCAGGTCTGTGCCTGGCCACCCACCTGCCCTGAGCTGCTGTGGTAGTCTCTCCCCTGTACCCCAAGTGCTCTTTCCTCCTGGCCTTCCTTATCTCCTCACCTTCCCCTTAGTCTGTACAATCTCTTCAACCCTCCCCTCTAGCTTTTAGTTTATTATTATAGTACTTGGTAAATGACATTGCAGATAATAGCCATTTACAAATGCAGTACACACCTCCCCAGTAATTTGCATGCATGAAGCTTAACATCCATTGTGCAACACCAGAACATCATCATGTGTGCCCCAACCAACGTTAATAGCGCCATAAGCAGGAACAACCAAAGGGGAGCTTGAGTCAGTCCCCACTAAAATTACACAGTTACTATGAGAAATGTGGTTGGGGGCTCACCTCCTGCATCGGACAGGATGCTTGTCTAGGGAATCCCCATCACCGCTCTTCCCAGCTGGCTACTGGGGAGCAGTTTTCCCTTCTCTTTCTCTCTCTCCTCCTATTCTTTCCTAAGGTAACTTTGAAGTCAAGGTATGCCATCAGCTTCAGACTCCATCAGTGAAGCTTTGTAAGCCTCTCTTGACTTTGTGCAACAGCATGAATCAATTTGAGGCTGCTACTCATAAAAATTGCACAGTACCTACTTCTCTGGAATACAGAACAAAATGTGAAGCTTCTTATTATCTGATTATAGTTAGTAAGTCCTGCCCATAATATGAATAAACTGATGTTAGGAAAGCAATATATGACAGAATGAAACACAGAAAAACAAAACTTACCAATTGCCCTAAACCAGGCTATAATATTGCTATAATATGTTAAAGGCTGTCCTTCTCCCAGTTTAAAAAAACAAACAAACAAACAAACCTGTATAAAACTTAAATATGAGGGAACTGACTCTTAATAAGACATAAGCTGCTATGAAACACAAAGAAAAAGCCACTAATGTATAGCTTGTTATCTAATATGCTCTTTAAACATGCAAGCAAATACATTGGTCCAGGTGCTAATAATGAGGCTGGCAAGAGTTATAGGAGAGCTAATTAAATATGACCAATGGGGAAGATGATAGAAGAGAAGCAGTCAACAGATAATTAAGAACTTTAAATAGCATCCATTCATTCTGATTAAAACACCAAAAAATTATTGTGCTTTTTTGTTGTAGGAAGGCCTTTAATTTAGTCAAATTGCTTTTTCAATTTGAAGCTTAAGGAGTTATGGATTTGAGGTCCAAGTAAAAGCTATCTTCTTCAGTAACCTATTAAGTTTCCAGTTCCTGCTTAAACTGTACATTTATCTTTCAACAATACACATGAAAAGTGATCTTTTATACTATAATATTGTACCTTAGTCAAAACACTAGATCAAAATCAGGTTTCCAAAAATACTCAGGATAGATCCAAAATCATTTAGCTTGCTTAAATCACAGAAACAGATTAAATTCCATATACTGCATGCATATGTTATATCCAAATGGTTTATTTTCTTATCTTCTCAATTATAAATACTTAGAGGCATTGTAATCTAACTAGGAAGGTCAATCCCACGAAACTGCATTGTATCTTGTAGTGCATATTTTACTACCCTCTCTCTTCTTTACAATTACTTTTCTTTTATGCCAACTGTACTCACTGGACTGAAAGTCATTTAAGAAGGTCAATTAAGATTTAGGGATCAGTGATATCAGAATAACTGCTGGTTATAGCAGCAGTAGCCCTCAGGCTACTCTTAAAAACTCCACCAAAGTTTTCTCAATTGATTTGGAGCTACCAATCTTCTTTGGTCATACTTAGCTTAGGAAAATCATTTTACATGCCAGGTTTAGCACTTGGATAATCCCAGAAATATCATCAAAAAGTTACATTATAGGAAACAGCAGGAAATGTGACAAAAACTATTACAAAATAAGGAATTGGCTTTTCTTTTTTGGGAACACTAAAACAGGTTCTGCATTTAATTTCTCAAATATTGTTTATTTCTGTTAAATACAGTCCTCACTATCTTCCGTTTAACATGTCTAAATATCTGGTGTTACATTCCCAATCTCTTTTAGACTGTCGAAATGGACATGTAAATCTGCTATTGCACTCTGGTAAAATGTCTTTTTACCGGGTCTAGTCAGATAAAAGTAGTATAAATTTCCTAAAAGAATACAAAGAAGTTATTAGAAAATGCACACGTTTTAATTAAATTCATTGCTCTCGACAGCTGTATAGTTACTTCTTCAACCCAATCATTTCTAAACATAGTATATCAGGAAAGAAAGGATATTTTAGCTACTTTAATAATTAAAAAAAAAAACACAATTTTTTTTCATAGAAAAAGAAATTACACATTGCAGAAGAGCCTGTTTTTTAAGCTTGCCAGATTTGGTGAGAACACCAAATCAGACTCTAGCTGACAGAAGACCAATAAACTCTGCACGATGGTTGTTAAAGAACTGATATGTACACTGACACTCATGAAAGTCCTAACAATTTGTCAATTATTTGGCTTTTTTAAGCTGACCCTTGGAATCTAGGAAGATAGAAAATATGAAATATGATCAGATAATTAATCTCATTTAAAATTAACATGGAGCACTGGAATATAGCTTTCTATCTCCAGGATGCTATCTATCTATACAGATGCATTTGTAACAGGTTAATAATTTTCTGTTCAAACAACCCTTAATTATGTAACTTTAATGTCTGCTAATTTACTGCACTTTTGAGAGCTGAACATGAATGTTCTTCATTTACCATGTAAAAAACCAGAGAATATAGTTTTCTTGTTAGAATGAACTTTCAGTTATGCATTTAGGAAGAGCAGGGTGCCTTCCTTTCTTTTTTTTTTTTTTTTTTTAATAATCCGGCATTAGCTACATAGTCACACGAGAAAACATATTATACTAAACCTTTTTTTCTTTTTGTAGTATGCAAACCATTTTGTTACATTTCAAATCATATCAACACTCTTCTCTACATTAAAAGCAGATATTACTAAGCAAAACCAACCTATTTTGATTAACTGAAATACTTACACTTCTGTATTTGACAATATATTCCAAAATGGGGGCACCTCCATCATCTTGTTTAGTTATGCTAAGTTTAAAACTCTTGCCACTTCCTGGTTGTCCATGAATTGAAGGGGGGCTTGGCTCCCCTAAACAAGGGAAAAAACAGTAGATAATAATAATTCAGCAATAAGATAAGTCTTAAATTGCAGCTGGGAGCTTGTCCACAAGATTTTTAATCAAAATCTTTAAAATCAACATGATCCTTCCAAGCACTGCAGAACATCCTTAATAAGGGTGTTAAATATTTTGCTTAAAATATGTTCTAATATAGATTAATTCTCTCACACAAGGAAACAAAATTATGTCAAGTATGAAAGAAGTATTTGTTTCTTTGAGACTTTGTGACTTTTGACACTTTCAAATGTCATTTAATTCAGAAATAATTTAGCCATCAATTCAGCAAGGCTGGTGAGCTGCTAGTCACACTGGAGTTTAAGAGTAACACTATCTTACAGGAAAGCAACCTTACGCATAAGATTTAATCCCATGTACGAGATCTAAATTGTAAAAACAGATATTAGCTAACTTATCTCTTCGATAAATGTGCCAAGGCAAAATTAGATACTTTTAGAGTAGTCTATATTAAGAATAAATATAAAGAATAAGATTTCCAATAGCAAAAACAATTTTCTCTGTAATGAAAGGATAACAATAACCTTAAATGTACAATTGAAGTGTTAATATCCAGCTTAAGCCACTTTTCTAATGGAAATTTACAGACCAATTATCATTTCTATACACAATGCCTATTATAAAGTTTTAGATCAGATCCTAAATGAACATGTGCTGTCATACTGAAGTGTCTTATCTTCAAAATTTCTGTACATTTGCATTCACCCAGAGAGCTACAGTTCCTTTAGAAATATTTGTAATATTTGTGTTTATCCCTTATCACAGTAAAGATAAATTGACTTAGATCTCAACATAGAATTTGCCTAGCTTTCTATCAGATATCATATATATAATTTCTATCAGTTTCTATCACTTTTTTATCAGGTATGACGTCCCATATGAATAATAGCAAATTATTTTATCTGTCATTCAATATATTTAAATATGTATATGCTTTAATCAAAAAGAAATTTGAAAGCTGCCAAGCTACTGGTTTTCAACAGAAGAAATGTCTCAATAAGAACATAATACAGTAACACAGAAATATTTTATGTTCTTTGTAGTCGTGTGACTTTTATTGTTCATTCCATTAGGGCCAGTATTCTTAACTATATTGAGTAACGCCCTACTCAGAAAACAGTTCAGTTGCAAAAGATTTATGAGAGACTAGTCTAGTGATAGTGGCTGATGTATTTTGGTATATCTGTTTGAGTACTCTACAGTGCCATCTGGTAGTTCCTTCATTTTTCTTCTCCCTTCATATTTAATTTATTTATCATTGTTTCTATTTAAAAGTAATTTGAGAAAAATATTTTTCATTAGCCCTTAATATTTAAATCTGAATTTCTTGCCTATAAAGGTTACTGAAAACATAGAAATGACTTTCTAGCATTTATCATTTGCATGTAATCATAGTTAAAACAATTTATTCTCATCATTTTTCCATAGCTTAAGATTTCTGTTTGAGTCTTGATAATTGCAAAACTTGTGGCAGCATAGTTTGCTGAAGAAATGTCTCTGGAAAGCGCCAATTCATTTCTCACAGATGTCTATAATACCCTGGGTGTAAATTAGAAAAAGTCCTTAATCTAATATCTTTCATGGTTTGTGCTCTTGAATATTAAACAAAGATTTGTCTAAGTCTCAAAAATATAGATAATGGGAGAAATTATCTAATTTAAGTTCATTCTTACTACTAGGTGGAGGGAATAAGAGGAACAAAACACAATTTCTGAGAAACAATGTAAAGACATGTTATACGCTGGGAAGCAGTGTATAAATATAAAACATATTATCCACAGTGAATCATACTTGAAATTATTAGCTGATCTGGAGATAACATATTCTAATAATAATTTACATTTTCATTTGATAGCACAGGTATTACTCACGGACAGGTAAGGTCTGAAAGATCTCGATTTTGCTATACTCTCCTTGCCCTTTTCCATTTACAGCAGCTACTTTGATTTCATATGTCGTATTTGGTTCCAAATTGCTGAGAACAACCATTGCTAAAGGAAAGGGAAGAAAAAATATGGGAACAAAATTTGATGAAGCAATAAATTTTAAAAAAAGTCAACAAAGTTAATAATTTCTTTGCTTCACTTGCAACTTAGAGTCCCATTTTCTAATAGTCCCATGGTTCCAAACTTAGCTTTGTTGTTGAGTGCTAATAGCCGTTTTTTCTTCATCTGCATAAAACCATTGTTGTGACCGAGCAATTTATGCTTCTGAAGAAATTTAATGTCAGTGTTACAGAAGCCATAGGCAACAATTAAGGACCTTGATGGGGATTGATATTTTATGTCCAGATTGTGAGCACAGGAGACATGAATCTGGCAAAAAATTATGGAAGTTTCCTTTCTCCTAGCTGGCAATGGGCATCTGATGCACATTCAAGCCACCTTCATACAGTTCATAACTTGCCATTTCTCCCTCATGGAAAGCAGTATCAAGCGTCCTCAGTCTACACTCCTAGATACATCTACGTGCACATTAGTGGTAAATTACTGGTGCTATGCTCTGCCAGTTCAACCATGTATTAAAGACCTAAAATGACAGGTGGCTGTGATGATGAAAGGAAGAGTTCTGAGTTATCTACTAAGGACCTGAAAGTGATTTAGGCATGTTGGTACATATTTAAGAAAAGGTGTATGGAAATGCATATTAAGTTATAACAAAAAAAAAGTGATTTGGGAAGCGGACGGGTTTGAACTTAGGACATGCTTTCACAAATCAAGACTGAATCCCTGGCAGCAATCTTTCACACAGCCTGAATCTATTCCTAGGATTCTACCTGGAGATGCTATCAGAAGCAGAAAACAGGGGGGAAAACTTCCCAAAAAGAATATTGTACAGCACTGAGAATATTGTTGCTGCAACATACAGCAACAAGTCTAGAAACAAAATCCACGAAAGGGATGTTGGATTCCAGGATCTTTTATGGGAATGCGGTATTATATATTACCATAGTACTGTATATTACTAATATCAGTGTTGAATATGCACCTGGAAGCTTCGATCCATACAGAGTTCTTGGATCATTACCCTGCCTTTACAAGACAGCTTCCTTTTATTGTCTCTACAGCAATTGCCTGCTTGCTGTTTGCCAGCTCTGTGATGAGCTCTCCAGATGTCAGATTCGTACTGGGGAATGGACATAAATTGGATGGACTTTACTTGAAGCACATCAGTATTTGTCTTGCCCAGAAAAGCAGGGGCTGTATTATCTTACAAAAGGATATAGAACTGTAATGTCTCAAGAAAGAGCCAGTAGTCTCTTTCTCAGTTTCTAGGGAGCTTAGTTTTTTTCATTATGGAGAAGTATTTTAATAGTTGCTTTAGGCTTGCTTTTCAAGTCTATATTTAATGAAAGTATAATTATTTCTGTCAGTACTCTCTTATTCTTTTGAGTCCCGATTTATTAGAATTTCTATTTCTTTAGTTTCTGCAGCAGACAGACAGAGGTCCCATTACATGTGGAGCTAAAGGGATTTAATGAATTTTGGAAAAACAGTAACTTTTACATTTCACACTCTATTATGAGCACTTTGCTTGAATTTGCCATTGAAACATGGTAACTGCTTCCTTGTAAACAAAACAGTGGAATTGTATGTCTTCCAGCACATTTTAGCTTTTTAATTTTCATGAGATTTAAAAATATCAAACTATAAAGTATAACCATGTCATGAAAAAATAAAGTACCATCATGAGAATAAGAACAGAATTGGGAGAATAGAAGGATTATGACATATCACATTCAGTTATGGTAAGATGAAATTTAAAACCTAAACCAAGCAGTAGCAGTGTTTGACTTGCCTTTCAGCCATGCTTACTTTCCAAGGCTGTATAATTTAACTGAAAATAAACCTTAGGGCATAATAAAATTAGTGTTACTGTAAAAGTTTTAAAAATTGAAACAACATAAAAGCATGACTATGAGTCTACACTTAATAAAATGTGAATGCGTTAACTACGTAAAACCTAAGGATCCGATTCTATAAACTCTTGAGTGACTCCTGGGGCCTATCTAAAAGAATAAAATTACTTATATATGCAGTACTTAAAGAATCAGTGTCTACTTTAGAATCCCCTGCACAGCACTATGTGTCTAGATGCAATGACTCTTACAAATACATTTATGGAATTAATCCAACTAAATCTGATGGCATAATATGTCCTCAAAAACTGGAACCACTTGGTATCAGTGATGGTATGATGTGGATATATTTCATACATAGGAAAAAAAAAAATATAACTATGTCCTCCTGGAAAAAAAAGGAAAGAACCATTATTGATCAGAACACTTTAAATACTCCAGTTGTAAAAGAATATTTAGAATAATTAAGTAAGATTAAGGAACTATCCCACAGCATGTAACAAAAGTGCAGAGCTTAAAAGTAATCTAAGAGTAGTGAAAGCTTTCACTGCTTGCTAAGTGTTTTACATTTTTGAAATATGTTGAGAATGGAAGAAAATACTTAATATAGTTGGGTTTTTTTTAAGATCTATATTTGTCATTTAAGTATAAAATCAGGTTATTCATCTTTCCATATACAAACAAAACTCTTCTTACAGGAGTCCATAGCTCACAGCTGTGGTCACAATGGTATTTTGATTACAGTTTTCAAAGATCACTGAAGTAATTAACTGTAAAATTTCAAATAATATTCTGAAAGAAACATAGGAGTTTCAGTATATGAATGTGAAAAAATTGGTCCACTGCATACTGTATGTGTGAATTATGCCATTGGCATATTCTTTGGAAAATATCAAGTTCCAAATATACTGAAAGTGAAATTCCTTTATTTCTTTCAGAATATGATCTGAAATTTTCAGTGTTTTTCTACCTGTCTTATCTACCTGCTTCTGGTTTTATATTGTCTTTCTAATCATAGTATCTGCATGATTTATCTGACATATTCAATTTTGTAGTCTAATTGATTTTGCTGGGATTATTCACATAGTGACTGATTACATTGAGGAGTAGACTTCGAAGAACTATTCCGAAGAGAAAAAAACCAGAAGATTCTCTTGTGAACTCTGCAGGTATTGCTGGGCTCAATTAACATGATGAACAACATCTCAGACCTTAGTGTTTTCCACTTACAAGAAGACAGACAGGGCGGCCGCAAGTTACATGGTACCCTTGGAGGAGATCATGACACAAGAAGTTACCAGTTATTTTGGTTTTGTTTCAATATACTGCATAGAGAGGTTTTTTGACAGGGTATTGAAAAAACTTTTTTTTTTTTTTAATTTTGTAGACCAGAATTTAAAAAGAAACACAGCAACCAAGAAGTACTAAACCTTACTGAATAGAAAAACCCAATTCAACCCATTCTGTGGCAAGAATCCTAAAGTTTAAGCAACATTAAAAATAAAGTCCTTATTTTTTATTATACAGATTCTTCTAATTTGCAAGGAAATCTAAAAAATTAAAGGATGAACACAGTACAGAAAAAAAAAAAACCCACAAAAAAATTATATTAGATAGATTAGATGATAGACAAAAATCCAGAACTCCATACTATTTTAAATACAGAATGTAAGCATTTCAGCTAGAAAAGCTTACTTTATTATTGTAGAATTTGAACTGCTATCAAGATAGCATGGACTTCTGGAGGGCGGACTTTGGCCTGTTCAGGACACTGGTTGAGAGAGTCCCTTGCGAGACAGTCCTGAAGGGCAAAGGGGTCCAGGAAGGCTGGACGATCTTCAAGAAGGAAGTCTTAAAGGCGCAGGAGCAGGCCGTCCCCATATACCATAAGAAGAATGGGCGGGGAAGACGACCGGCCTGGCTGAACGGGGAGATCTTGCTGGGACTCAGGAAAAAAAGGAGAGTTTACCGCTTGTGGAAGAAGGGGCAGGCGACTCAAGAAGAGTACAGGGATCTCGTTAGGTCGTGCAGAGAGGAAATGAGAAAGGCAAAAGCCCAGCTAGAACGCAATCTGGCCGCTGTCGTTAGAGACAACAAAAAATGTTTTTACAAATATATTAATGACAAGAAGAGAGCCAAGGAGAATCTCCATCCTTTATTGGATGCGGGGGGCAACATTGTCACTGAGGATGAGGAAAAGGCTGAGGTACTCAATGCCTTCTTTGCCTCAGTCTCTAACAGGCAGACCAGTTATCCTCAGGGTACTCGGCCCCCTGAGCTGGAAGACAGGGACGACGAGCAAGATAAACCCCCCATAATCCAAGAGGAAGCAGTCAATGACCTGCTATGCCACCTGGATGCTCACAAGTCTGTGGGGCCGGATGGGATCCACCCGAGAGTGCTGAGGGAGCTGGCGGAGGTGCTCGCCAAGCTGCTCTCCATCATTTATCGGCAGTCCTGGTTAACGGGAAAGGTCCCGGACGACGGGAGGCTTGCCAATGTGACGCCCATCTACAAGAAGGGCCGGAAGGAGGATCCGGGGAACTACAGGCCTGTCAGCCTGGCCTCAGTGTCGGGGAAGATTATGGAGCAGTTCATCTTGAGGGCGCTCACAAGGCATGTGCGGGACAACCAGGGGATCAGGC
Organism: Aptenodytes patagonicus; assembly: GCF_965638725.1. Lineage (NCBI taxonomy): Eukaryota > Metazoa > Chordata > Aves > Sphenisciformes > Spheniscidae > Aptenodytes > Aptenodytes patagonicus. The sequence continues at coordinate 117,433,833 of NC_134949.1, read as the reverse complement.
CCAGCCAGCACGGATTCATGAGAGGCAGGTCCTGCTTGACCAACCTGATCTCCTTCTATGACCAGGTGACCCGCCTAGTGGATGAGGGAAAGGCTGCGGATGTGGTCTACCTTGACTTCAGTAAGGCTTTTGACACCGTCTCCCACAGCATTCTCCTAGAGAAGCTGGCGGCTCACGGCTTAGACAGGTGGACTCTGCACTGGGTAAAAAACTGGCTGGACGGCCGGGCCCAGAGAGTTGTGGTGAATGGAGTTCAATCCAGTTGGCGGCCGGTCACGAGCGGTGTTCCCCAGGGCTCAGTTTTGGGGCTGGTCTTGTTCAATATCTTTACCAATGATCTGGATGAGGGGATTGAGTGCACCCTCAGGAATTTTGCAGACGACACCAGGTTGGGCGGGAGTGTTGATCTGCTCGAGGGTAGGAAGGTTCTACAGAGGGACCTGGACAGGCTGGATCGATGGGCCGAGGCCAACTGTATGAGGTTCAACAAGGCCAAGTGCTGGGTCCTGCACTTCAGCCACAACAACCCCATGCAGCGCTACAGGCTTGGGGAAGAGTGGCTGGAAAGCTGCCTGTCGGAAAAGGACCCGGGGGTGATGGTTGACAGCCGGCTGAACATGAGCCGGCAGTGTGCCCAGGCGGCCAAGAAGGCCAATGGCATCCTGGCCTGTATCAGAAATAGTGTGGCCAGCAGGACCAGGGAAGTGATGGTGCCCCTGTACTCGGCACTGGTGAGGCCGCACCTCGAACACTGTGTTCAGTTTTGGGCCCCTCACTACAAGAAGGACGTCGAGGTGCTGGAGTGTGTCCAAAGAAGAGCAACAAAGCTGGTGAAGGCTCTAGAGCACAAGTCTTACGAGGAGTGGCTGAGGGAACTGGGGTTGTTTAGCCTGGAGAAAAGGAGGCTCAGGGGAGACCTTATGGCTCTCTACAACTGCCTGAAAGGAGGTTGTAGCAAGGTGGGTGTCAGTCAGTTTTCCCAAGTAACAAGCAATAGGACAAGAGGAAATGGCCTCAAGTTGCACCAGGGGAAGTTTAGATTGGACATGAGGAAAAATTTCTTTACTGAAAGAGTGGTTAAACATTGGAAGAGGCTGCCCAGGGAAGTGGTTGAGTCCCCATCCCTGGAGGTATTTAAAAGACGAGTAGATGAGGCGCTTAGGGACATGGTTTAGTGGGCATGGTGGTGTTGGGTTGACGGTTGGACTCGATGATCTTAGAGGTCTTTTCCAACCTTAATGATCCCAAACTCTAAATTCTAAGATGAACCATTGGAAAACAACATCTGACACAAGATTTGCTGTGAAATAAATTGTACCATAAATCCGAGTCAATCAAAACAAAAATTCCCAGCTGATTTTCTGGTCCAGGGGTAGATTGTTTATATTACCTTATTACAGTAGAATGAGAGGGGAAATGTCTGGCATATTAAATTGTCTTTTCACCAAAGGAAATCTACCTCAGAAAAAGACAGTGATATATTACATAAACCATCACCAAAGCAAGGAAGGTTAGGGGAACTAATAGTACAGTTACACTACATTAATCCCAAAGTAGATCTTATATGAGGTTAATTAACAGAAATATCACATCGGTACATAGTTCTCATTGGAGAGCTACCTGTTGCATAGAACAATGTTCTTCCAGTTCCAAATTCAAGCCCTTGAGGATGTCATATCTAACTAAAGTAGGATATAAATTTATTATGAAACAAAGTAGCTGAGATATATCATTGCTGAAATATCATAATCACTCATATATATTTCAGATAGTGGCAGCAGTGTGAAATTTCTGTCAAAGAAACATACAAATTTTAGGATTTTTTTTTTTTTCCTATTTCTTTCCCTCTGGTCTGAATCTCTATTACTATGCAGACTGAATGCAGATCAAATACAGTGCAGGTTAGTAAGTGGAGTGTTTTGACTTAGCAGCATTTTGCTGCACCTTTTACTCATTACTTCACTACTCTCAAGGAAAAACTGAGTCCCCTGAAAGTACTTGAATCTCTTTCAGAGAAAAAAATAAATAGCATTTTTATGAAGCTTAAACACGTTTCTCTCTGTGATGATGACTCACGTTCTTTTAAGGACAGAAGAAAAAGACACGGCAAGAGAGCAGTGAGGAACCTATGGTAGTAAGACATGTGAGGAGAATGGTGAGGAACCTACAGTAGTATAGCATTAAGGTTCTGTACAAATGTCTCAGACTTTTGCAGATGTCACACAATCTGAGGAACTTCTCCCAAAACCTCTGTCTGCCTGGGATGAGCATCACAGTTTTGTTTAATCTATGTGTTAACACAATAGGATGAAGACTATAAAAACTCCTTTTCTAGCTGAGCTTCACAGAGTTAGCTCACAGAAGTGTTGACAAAATGAAGTTAGAAATTCCTACGAGGGAGAAATACAATAAAAAAAATAAAAAAGGATTTTGCTATACAATAGGCAAAATGTTTATTCATATGCAGAAACAGTCACACTGTCTCAGTTCCATCTGTCTGCCTTGCCCAAATAACAATTAATTTCATAAATACTGATTCAAACATCTGGCTATAATGTCAGAATTCAACTAACATAAATAAATTAACTTTAATAATGAAAATATTTCAAGTTGCACATTATATGAAAAAAATAACAGTAGTGAATCCTACTGCCAGTGAAATCATTGGCATAACTTCCATTAATATAAATGGAGAGAGGTTCAAGCCTTAAGTCATTTCTTAAAATGTATACTCAGAAACAAATGTAACCATTTTGCAAATCAGAGAGAATGGCTCTGTCAAAAATTTCCATCATTCTTTGCACTATAATGTATAATTACTGCATTATTTTGGAAAAAAAGTTGTAGTGGCTTAATTAACTGTGAATATAAACAATTACCTGTGACTAAAGATATATAGTGTGGTAGATCAGGTATAATTAATATAATGTTCACTAACATGAATAATTTCCTTATAAAATATTTTTCAGTAGTGGATCTAAAAACTGCACTTGGCAAAAATTGCTTTAATATTTTGTGTACAGGCCCCAAAACACAATTACCCTGTTAAGCTCCTTTTCTCCATATATTTAATTTTTATTTTTATTGGGTAGGATTCTGAGATGTCAGTATACAAATTGAACCAGAAGTAGCATCAGCACCCTACAGTCATCCAGGGGATTATCTTTGATACTTATTTTTATTGAAATAAAACTAATAAGAAAAGATTAAGTAATCTATGGGACAATTATAATTATAAAATGTACAGTACTACAAATTAATGAAAATAAAGCAAGCAAAACTGTAATCCAAAGCCCTAGAAAAGAGCAAATTTGTGGATTGACAACATAGTTTATAATATATTGAATCAGCATGAACACAGAAGATGGGTTTTGTCGTTTAACATAATTAGGATGTAACAATGAATAGGTTTTCTTTAGAAGCTTGTTTTCTAGCTTATTTATATAAAAAGCAACCTTCATTCAACCTGTGTTTAATCTAAATCACAGCATAGCACACAGTTTAAAAAAAAAAAAAAAAAATCCTAGGAGAAACATTCCTGGAACAAAAGTAATTTACTGAGATGGATCGTTGTATCAGTAAACTGTTCTCATAACCTTATTCAGATCAGAAACATACTTGCATGAACTGCTTATCAAATAATTCACTTACAGAAACTAGTGTTAAGAAAAATGAAAAATTATTGTTTGTAATATTTTTAGGCTATAGGCTTACAAAAGATATTTGTACTCCCATTGATAAAAAGCCCATATTATCGTCATATCTTCTTTAAAGTTTTGTGTTATATCTATTTGACAGTAATACAGAATATTTAATGAACAAATTCTGCTACTTGTACTGATTAGCCTTTTATCCCTTCAACAATCCTGTGCAACTACGATCTAGCTTTGGTAGATTTTGGTTCTTATCACCAATAAAATGGAATTTATTTTTCAAACACATTCTAATTTAAAATTAAACAAAACCATGCTAATTTTACTTTTATCCTATAGCTGTCTAAAATGCTTTGTACTTCTCCATTACTTTCAGTGTAGGGCAAAATCCTTTAGGATTACTATCAAAATAGTTCTTGTAAATTTGAAGTAGTTCCTTCAGGTATCTGTAGTTCAGTTGTTTGCTAATTAAAGTTTTCTTAGCTGCTATTTTCTCTAGTTCACTGAAGTTGCAGATGACTTGGATAATAGTATGCCATAGCCTAACCCAAAGGACAGGAATGTATACAGCCAATTCTCCTGGCTTACAGTACTCCAGTACAGTGTGAATCCAGAGTGTTTTCTCGTTGCATTCTATCCCTTGCAATTTCAGCTTCCTGTATAATAAATCTCTTTCTGTTATTTAGTTATTCAGTTATTCAGTTAAGTCTGCCTACCATAATGAAGCTCTATTCTTCCTGTTCTCATATTTGGTCTTTCTTTTCCTGGAAAAGGTTTGAAGATATTTCCACATCCTTAGTCTGATGTACGTGCAAGGTGGGATAGGTCAGGAGAAGAGATTCTTATTAAAAATTGTATTATTTTTAATGCTAATGTTTTTTGTGCACTTTTAGCAAAAGCAAACTTTCCATAGTTAAAAATTGCCAAAATTTCTAGGAGAACACGTGAGGTATCACTATTTATTCCAAATTGCTATTCTTCCTTTCCATACAGAAATCTTCTAACAGTATAAAATGAGAATTTTTAAATACATAATGAGAATATATAGAAGTATGTAATAGATATATTGACTATCCATAAAATAATACCTTTTTTGTCCTAACTTTCCTGATTTTTTCGTATTATCAGCTTTAAAACTGATGTAGGCAAATTTTCCTTTCTCTTTAATTACTTTAGTTTTGTTATATTCTTCTATAACCCAATACTTTGCTCCACAAGTCAGCTTCCCTTTCTTCAGGTTTGACACAACACCATTTTTATTCAATTGTTTCTGTATTGTTCTTTTATAGATATCTTATGTGGCTATTTTGATTACATTCTATTTAACTGTAATGTACACAAACACATTAGATGTTGGTTTAGAAGAAGGCAAATGGAGGGGAAGAAATAGGAAAGGGAGGAGAGAGAAGGGAACAGAAGGGGAAAAGGAGAGGAGAAAGAAAGAATGGACAATTAAAAACTTACGAGGTACCACCATATTTAAAGTCTGGGAGAGAGACTGCTTGAAACGGTAGATAGTCCCTGTAAGAAGATCTTGTTAAGCAAAACAAAGGCATACTTAATAAACCGATTATTTACACAATTCAATAGGCTAAAATGGAAATACATTCTGAGCTTTAAAACCACACAAATTAAATGCATTTCAAAAACAAATGCTCTTTGAATAACCTAACCTTTAAAATGTCAGGTATCCTCCAAGTACTCATTAGCCCTTCATTCTATTTATTAAACAAACAATTATTTTAGAACCAGCTTTTAAGAAATACTTTTTTCAAATTTTTTTGTGCATAAGATTGTGGGTGTTCTGAAGTGTTGAAATTTATTTGGTGATAAATTATACAAGTTCCATTAATGGCTAATCTTTTGTTATCCTAAAATTTAGAAGCATCAACTTAAGTCAATCAAAATTATGGAAATTAATCTCCTGGAGACTGGTGAACTTCAGCTCAGACCTTAGAAGAACTGATCACACTCTTGTAGTTTAGAACACACAAGCCCAAATCCCAGTTCTCTAATTCAACTGAAGGTAAAATAGCTGCAGAAGCAGATACTGCAGAGTCTCATCTGGCTGACCCTATTCATTGATGGTCACCCATGCAGGCACCAAGAAGATGCCCAATAGAAACCTCGATTAGATCAAAGACAACTGTAGGTCTTTGGGGCAAGGGTGAAAGGGTCTTTCTAGTCAGGCTGAAAGGCTCGTGTAGGAACAGATGCATGCAGCAGGCCAACGCATCCAGACAAGGCTCCATAGCTCACTGCCACCAGCATGGCAGACTGCCTACCTGGGCTAAATTTGGAGCCAGCAGATTGAGGGAAATTTATTGTCACACTCTAGTTAGGGCTGGTACGGCCAAACCTGGGATTGTGTGTCCAGGAACAAAAAGAAACAAGACAGGGTCCAAGCAGAGGAGCCTAGGACACATGAACAATACATAGCTGCCGAGGCTTGTTTAGTCTGATGAAGAGAATGCCAAGGGGTGATTGAACAGTCACCTACCATCCCTTCACAGTGGAGACAGAAACAACGGTGTGAAACTCTTCTCAACAGTGGCAAATAGCATAACAGGGGCAACAGTCACAAGCTGCAGCTTGGCACGTTCAGAACAGATATTAAAAAAAACTTATACACTGGGAGAGAAATGAAGCACTGAAACAGGTTACACCAAGACAAGAGGGTTAAGAAGATCCATCCTTGGGGGTTAAGACTGAGTTAGACCTGGAGCAGCACCAGTCCTGCTTCAAGCAGGAGGTTGGACCAGATATACTCCAGATGTTCCTTGCAACCAATCTTTCCATGATTCTATAAATTAAAGGGGAATACTACCTTGGTTCTTGGAATCCCATTTTCTCCTCTGCTATAAAATTATTGTGCGTTCTTAATGCAAGGATTTTAAAGTCTACTGCTTGAAGAAACAGCCAGCCACTTGAAAAGGGCTACACTTAAAACATTTTATAAAATAATAAAATAATACAGTAAAATCAATGGGGATTTGGACTGCTACCAGATATTCCCCCAATCATGCAAAAAGAAGGTGTTGTTCAAAATGCTAACATATGACTAATATTCTCAGTGTAGCAGCATGAGGATTCATTGTTAAATATTTATGTGACTATAATTGCTGCAATTTTAATAGTACAAATTACACTGCTAAATATAAAGTCTGATGAAGTTAAACCTTTCCATAATTTTTTTTTCTGTAGACATTAATTTTAAAATTCTCCTATAACAAAAATTTCCAGGCCACTGAATACACCTGAACTTCTATTGGAAATATGAACACATAAAGACAATATAATTAAGTCTTCTAAGTAATACTTTATTGGGTGAATATACTATACTACATTACGTAGTAAACCAATCACTGTGTTAATCTCATTGCAGAAGGGCAATTAAGGCCCTTATTAAGATCATTTATGCTGTTTCATTTATCCCTTTTTTTTTCTCTTTTTGAACATCCGTCAAAGCTAAAAACAATGCTTACTGGGAGATGACTGTGCTGGTTTTGGCTGGGATAGAGTTAATTTTCTTCATAGTAACTAGTATGGGGCTGTGTTTTGGATTTGTGCTGGAAACAGTGTTGATAACACAGGGATGTTTTAGCTATTGCTGAGCAGGGCTTACACAGAGTCAAGGCCTTTTCTGCTTCTCACACCACCCCACCAGCGAGTAGGCTGGGGGTGCACAAGAAGCTGGGAGGGGACACAGCTGGGACAGCTGACCCCAACTGACCAAAGGGATATTCCACACCATATGACGTCATGCTCAGCAATAAAAGCTGGGGGAAGAAGAAGGAAGGGGGGGGACGTCCAGAGTTATGCGGTGTCTGTCTTCCCAAGTCACCGTTACGCGTGATGGAGCCCTGCTTTCCTGGAGATGGCTGAACACCTGCCTGCCCATGGGAAGTAGCGAAGGAATTCCTTGTTTTGCTTTGCTTGTGTGCGCAGCTTTTGCTTTACCTATTAAACTGTCTTGATCTCTGCCCACGAGTTTTCTCACTTTTACCCTTCTGATTTTCTCCCCCATCCCACCGGGGGGGAGTAAGTGAGCGGCTGTGTGGTGCTTAGTTGCTGGCTGGGGTTAAACCACAACAATGACCCAGAAAATAAAACAGGGTCTTCTCAGGGGAACAGGGATTTCATTTATTAGACTAAAAGAACGTGCTGGTGGTTAGATTTTAGCTAATGCCACTGTGTATTCCCTGTCTTGTATCAAGGTCTGGAATCTACGCCGGATTATTGAAGGAGGGAGTATATTTTATGGGGGGAGGCTGGGCGCTAGCTATGAGTGCATACCTTCCTTTCTTCTATGCTTGCTACAGTTTCACCACTTTCTCTCATTCTTCAATTGTATAAATCAACCTGGGTCCTATCCCAGCCTACCTCATATATGCCAGAATCTAGAATCTCTTACACTCCCTTGTAGGGCAGAAAGAATTACTTTTATTTCAGTTTTTTCCTGCCCATTTTTCTGCTGTTCCTATAATGGAGATCCTGTTGTGAGCTAATATCCCATTTGAAATTTGCAACACAAAGCTGGAGTTGAAAAGGGTCTCCTACATTCAGAACTCCACCCGTGAGTTCTTTGTTACTGAGAGATCTTGAGAAAGAGGCGACATAGGCCTCACTTGAATTCATAGCAGAAAATCCTTTCATATTCTAAGTGCAAAGTCCAGAGTAGTTTCCGTGGTGCATCTGGAATATGTTAGGTCGAATGCCTATACGCTGGCTAATGGTGTAGCAAGTCCACATAGTTTTGAGGACCATATTACTGTTTGAGAAAGGCAGCTATGGGAGACCTTGGTATACGTTCTTGTAATATGTTGACATTTGGTGTGTCTGTGAGCCCTCCCATTAGAGTCAAGGCTGACTCCACACTTCTGCGTCACCATAGTCACTGGCAAACGGGGCTGGCCAATCTGAGGGCAGACCTGTGCCCAGGTGCACAGCTTTAGCTGGAGCTGGTCTCCGCTTGACTGACTTCACAGAGTGAGCTCAGATCTTTTTTCAAAAGGCTGAACAGGCAAGTTTCTTTCAGTGTGATACAACTGCCATTTGAAGCTGGTAAGGCTGGGTAAGCTCCTGATGACTGCTTTTCATAGAACAGGGTATAACTCAGATCTAAATTAACAACTTATCCTAAACTAATAACTGATTACTGGTCCAAAGATCTTCTCTTTTTATCACAAAAAAAAAAGCAAAACAACTTCACAGAAAATGCCTTCCAAGTCTAAGAAAATGACAGCAGTTTACTTGTAACACCTGCACCTTCTTCCTATTGTCAGCCAAGTTCTGCAGAGCTACAAAGATCTTTTTGTTCCTTTGAGACTTTGCAACAGATTTAAGATGTTTCATGTAATTCACTAGAACAGAATAGAATAGTTTTCTTACGTTTCATGCAATTCACTAGTTTTCTTATGGTGTTACAAAACTGCACTGTGTTAGAGATACAAATAAGAGATGGCCTTTCTTAACCAGATGGACCCAAAATACCTAAGAAAATTATTTACTCTTTACTCATTACTACAAATATACCCGTACTCTTTCAAAGCTCCAAGACAGATGTCAAGAATTCAGGAATTCTTAATGCTAAGCCAAAGGAATATCTGCAGAGCACAAAGGAATGAAAATTTCTAATACTGTGCTCAGACAAGTAGAGGGTTTTTTAATAGGTAAATTAATATATGTTAGCAAGCCTTGCATCTCAGTTGAGACTGCTATTAAAAATTCCAACGCTTTTCAATTTTATTATAATTCTGCGTACTAATAGTAATAAACAGAACAACATATATCAAATCTACACATCTTTGCTCGGTTTTACCTATGTACAGAGAATTATGTACTGTAACATACCACTGAATTCATTATTAGAAATGGAATGTATGATTTTCTCTTTTCTAAACAACTTATTTTACTTGCTCAATTTCATGTTCCAAACAAGCTACTTAGTCTGAATGCCAACAAAAGTGTCTCCTATGCGCTTCTCTTGAATGGTACATTATCACTGACCAGATTTTTTAAACTGGAAGCTCTCGTTAATACTAATTGTCCCATTATCGAGGTACGTTGCTGAGGTCTTAGGAGCTACCTAGGAAGCAGGTTATAACACAGGAATTTTGCCTTTCATTCCTCTAACCCATGCAATTTTCAACTCTGGAGGATGCAAAGTGTGAGAAAAAGAGACTCTACTTGCTCTGTTACCAAATGCAGGAGCTGGCAAAAAGCTAACCATCACCATTTGAGGTAAGAATAAACCAGCTCCTGGTGACTGCTATCATCAGAGGTCATCCTCTCAGTGACAAGCAAAGGGACTAAAATGTGATCTCAAATGTGTCTTTTATTAGATTCACTACTGTGAAAAAGCAAAGACCTCAAGGCTGATGTGAACGATGATTTCAACAACAGTTCTTTTGCTTCTTACATGCAAAGATGATTTTAATTCATAACTTTTTCTTCCTTACCCCATCCTACTCCCGCATGCTATACTTTATTTCTTGCCAATGGAGAAAGAAAAGAGTAGAGAGAAAAAAAGTGATAAAAAGGAGATTCATTTAACGATACCATGAAATGTAATACAGATAGGGCTATGTTATCTCTCTGTTGCTCACTGCTGTATGTGGCAGAAGAAAAACTCCATTCATAACTACTCTGTCATTTAATGACCTTGCAAATACCTAAAGAATACTCTGTCCTCCAGGAACACTTTTCTGTTTTATATTACAAAATGCAGCAGAAGTTTATATACACATAAATATTCCATAAATGTACTTTACCTTTTTGTAAGCAAGATTGGCAATGTGAAATAAATGCAGATGAATACAATATAGATTTGAAAGGCAAAATTTGCAGTTGCAGTTGCACCATGCATTTCATTTATCAGTTATTCAATATTGCATTGCATCACTCTTTACTTAACAAGATTTACCCTTACAAGCCAGATCAGTAAGACCTTGAAATCAGATCAGCATGTTCACTGCAAATTTACTTGACAGTGTGCCTGAAAAGGTCTAAATAGGGAGTAGCCAAGAGTTATCACAACAGAGAAAGACCAGGTGAAATATATTTGGAATAACTGATTCTCCATTTAATTGCTTATTAAAATATTTACTACATACTTCTTGCAATCAAAGTATCTTGCATTTGTTCTTACAGATTTTCAAGTCTGTGTCTTAAAAAAAAACCCACACGAACATAAATCATGTTTTGCAATGAGCTTTGACTGTTTGACTAAATGCAATTGCAAACACAGAATTGCAAGCTATTGAAGAGAAGGGTAACCTTAGATATTGGCAGTTGTTATAGCTGCATAACACTCAGTTGCTTTTAGTTATGAACTATGCTGTGACGTAAATTGTCTGGGTTTTCTTCTCTTCTCATGACATTTTATTCACCTTTGAATATGAAAAGTACATTTCATTCTCCTGATGATTCAGGTCTGTATAAAAACCCAAAATATTTAAACCTAGCTTTCCCTTTACACTTCTCCTCACTTTCTAGTCTCTCTAATTCATCCATGTCATTTAGTTTAAGACATTTATTTACAATCCAACCTTTCCATCCACACGAGACTTCTACAGCAAAGACTAAGCTGGATGGAGGCCAAGAATAGTATAGAGACAGAATTAGAGGGCTCAATAACATTCTTACATGCAGGTATACACACAAATTAATTTGGATAAAAAGTAGTCTTTTTCCTACCACTTAATAGTAATCTATATTGGCTGTAAATTGCCTCCATTCTTTCATTTTTTTCTTTTTTTAATTGTATGACATGTTGCAAATTGTATCATGCCATTTTATCCCAAGAATTTAGATTTATTAAAATTAAGGGCTTTTTATGTGTTATTTGTACTGCATCTTACATCATTATAGCTTAATAACATATATATATGCAGCTCCTGCATTCTTATAATTTCAAAGCTGGTTTAAGTCGAGAAAATTATTTTTGTATCAAGCTAAATATCCAGTTTCTTTTGAAAAAGAAATCCCATGAGTTTAGGCTTAGCAATAGTATCATAAGTGTATTAACTGATATCAGGAATGTTCTACGAAGCATTTTTTTTACAATGTTATCAATTATTGCCTATTGACAATAGACAATTTCTTAAATTAAACCACTAATTTAAGTAAATTTGACAATGTGACATTTTAAGATTCTCCATATTGTGCATCAATTGCTGTGGTACTAGTTGGGTATAAAGTGACAACAAATTTTTTTAGTTTGGTTTTACAGGTTTTTCTATCCATGTTTTCACTGGTCTTAAACTGCCTGCTTAACAGTCTGCTAAATGGAGAACAAGATTCTAAAGCTGAATTCACAACCCAGAAATGTTTTCTGAATTACTTATGGCCTTACTTAACAAGTACAAAAATCTCTGAGACCAGGTACTTCTAAATTTCTGGAGTACATATATGATATTCCAGAAATGCAGAAACACTCCTCAGAAATAGCAAGTGTCATTTTAGAACTGAATGTGATCACAATTCATGTCGTAGGGAGCCAAATCTGACAGATATGCCAAGGAATTCAATGTCTCAAATACTTACTAAAAATATATTTTCCCACTGGAACAGGCTAATGAATGCGTTTTTCCTTCTGCTTTAGCAGCTTGCACTAGACATTAATGAATTCTGCCTTGAAGATTTTCAACTATTAAAACAATTTTGAATGCTGACTTAGCCTACCAAAACATTTGCAATTTATTTCTGTTTGATCTACAAGTTATACAGATATACTCTCTTAATCATTAAACTCATTAAGAAAATTATTGAATTATATGGGGTTTGTATCTCTCAGGAATCCATTTAAAAGTCTTCCCAGTTTAATGGTGAAGCACTGTTACGCTGGGAAAGAGTTTTAGTAATCAATGGGGTGCATACTTTCATGCTTCAGTACAAAAGTTACAACCTAAGATGTAGTACATGAGAATTCTAATTGATCTATCTATTAGATTTCATTTCCTCCCCATGACAATAAAAAGATACAGTAATTGCTATATTTTAGCATAAGAAAGAATATCTTTTTGCATAACAGTGTTTCTGAAATCTTGGTGGAAAACCATGCACTATAAACTTCTAAAGTCTTCTGAAAGAATGTCATGTGAGGTATACCAAAAAGTCTTGCTTAAAGACAGAAAATGAAGTTGTAGTTTTATTCAAAAACCTGAACTGCACAGACACAATAAAATCACCATTTCATTGCTTGGAACATTATATATATTATAAAAAGTAAAAGAGAAAATGGAATGACTTTATTTTGAATTTACTGACTATTTTTTTACTAGAAGGATTATAGTAAGATTTGCCTACATACATGCATGCTTTCTCACTGGTATAGCCAATTCAATAGTAAAAAGCGTAACACAGAGATAGACAACTCAAGTTTTAATTACCTCTTCAACACTGGCATGTACATAACTTTCTCTAACTTTAAGGACACACGTAGTAAAAGGAGCATCAGTACCAGGCATAACACACAGCACAGCAGTTTAAAAACTTATCTTGGGTAACAGAAAATCCTTTTTCTATTACAATGTGCCTAAAAAAAAAAGTTAAATGCATGTGAAAAAAGAGTACAGACAGGACCTTGTTTAAAAAACCCCTCATTTCACAAACAAACTGCTAAATACGGAATTTCCATTCATAGGGTGATTCAAAACTCAGGACAAAGCCCTGGGCACCCTAACAAAACTTTGAAGCTGGCCCTGCTGCGACCTAGGGGGTTTGGAACTGATGATCACAAGGTCCCTTTCTTTCTAAATTATTCTATGATTTCATGAAGTACATGAAATTTAATGTACTTAGATAAAAAAAAAAAGAACTGAACCTGCTGAGATTTGAATGTGAAATTATAAAGAATTATTTATTTCAGATTTGATCTCCAATTTGTCAAGAACCAAAGAGAAAACAAGAAGTTCTGTTGAAAGCAAATATTAGCAGTAGTGCTTGAAGTTTCAGAACTTCTTAATAGCTAAAACCAAACTATTAAATTTATTGAAGTCTTCAATTTATTGCATAAGATTAAGATGCTGTACAAATTTTCTTAGTATTTTTTTCTTAAGAAAAACTCCTTTGATTCTTTCTATGTTATGCTTATTTTTCAGATATGTAACATTATACCACTTGTAGTTCACCTGTCAATGGATTTCCTCTTCTTGTGCAAAGAGTAAAGGTTTCAACATTTCTAGGTCGTAATATTTTTCATCCTTTCATTTTGCATTATAATGGAAAGTTGTAAAAACACATATATAAAGAAATATTTAACTGCATTTTGTACATAGCTTGATTATGCTACCACAAGACTTTGAAAATTATTGTCTCCTTCAATAAAATATTCAATAAAAAAGTATAAGCATATGTTGGTGAAGCATGTCTGGTGTGTTTTGATATTACTGCATGAAATATGTTTACGAGTAATACATTCATTATTGAATCATATTATATTTGGTGCATTATTTCATAAAGCTTCTGCTTTCTGCCATCCAAAGAAGAATCTCAAATGTCAAAAGAGAAAACATCCTTGACCATTAAAATTCAAAACATAAATAGATTCAAAAAAGCATCTTTTATAACAGGTTCAATTTCAATATTTTTTCTTCTACCCCATGTTTTTGGAAATGTATATATAACTTTAGCTTATATAATTTGTCCATTGTAGAAAATATTTTATGTTAATATCCTACAAATGCTGAATTATAAGTCCAGGAATAATTTAGTTAAAAGACTTGAAACTCAATAGAATATCTCCTGAAAAAACAAGACCTAGAGACACTAGTAAAGTTCAGACATTTTGTTTTGTTGTTTGGGGTTTTTTTTCAGAAAAATAAACAACAGAAGACATTTTTGTTTTTTAAGAAGAATGTAAGGTTGTCATTTTGAGTAGCTACCTGAACTTAGTGCATTAAAAACGATGTCAGAATAGGCATTCTTTGAGTATGTTGTTTTTAGGGCATCGCTACAGATTAACATTCTCAGATTCACCAGTCTCTAACATGACTACACTTAATTTTATATTAATATACCAGTGGGCAAATGCTTTTAAAAAAAACAACCTTATGTAAAAAATACAAATTTATTCAAAATAGGTTCCATATTTACTTTTACCATTATTTTATGAAGTTTACACTTTTAAAGAAAAACATGAATGATTGAAAAGTACTTTTTCTTTCTAAACTACAATTTTCTCCTCCTGTATTTTTTTTGTCTTTAATAATAATCTGTTTTGCAAGGTGTAGTTGTAAAGATGCTGCACCTTTACCATCTGTAAGCCCTGTTATGTGAACTTCTCCAAAGTAATTTGATGCTACAATTTTTTACCGATAAAAGAAATTCTAAATTACCTGGGCATTACTCCTTTAGCAGCTTCCTTAAAAACTCAGAAAACCTAGAACCTTTTTCAAATGTTGCTAAACTGAAGCAGCAAGTAGACTTGCCTTTATCTGTTTTTTAAGAAGTATTCCCTATTTATTGAGGTTTTATATAAAATAGTAATAATTGAATTTTAAAAATTTTAAAAATACAAGAATTTAAAATTCTACCAAACCTTTCCTAAAAAAAAAAGCAATAGCTGAAAATAGATTAAAAAAAAAAAAATCAATCTTAAATCTGAGAATTTCCAAACACAAGAACAATCACAAATATTAAACATGCTACATATATGAGGTGAATATCATATCACAGGGCTCTTGATCTAATGAAAGGACAGAAAGAGAACATTGTGAATACCTCTTAATAGAAGAGTGCATTGTTTCCCTTTCATGATAGAAACAGATAGGGGAGTAATACTTACTGCAGTTCAGAGGAAGCAAGAGAGAGAATCGGAAGAGAGAGAGCGCCTATTGGCTATATAAATCCCAAAATGTATATGTCTCTTCTCTAAAATGACAGTGACAACCATCCACACATCCCATAGGTGAATTTCCACAGTAATCTTAATATGGGATTGGGTTTTTACTGTATTCTTCATGTTGCTCTACCACCAGTAAATTGAGTGGCACTAGAAATGCAGAGACTGTTTTTTCTTTATATTTCATTCTTATATAAATATTTAATGCTTTGAAAAGAAAGACATGTTTCTCTGTCTGTCTATCTGTAAATGTGAAGAAGGAAGGAAAAACTGCTGGAGTTTTAGTGGCCGTACCCATCTTATGCTGAGTTAGACTGATTGCGGAATAAAGTTTTTTGTTTTCCTGTTGAAGACATTGAAAAGTTTTCAGAGAGCATTTCTTGTTCAAGGTTCAAGCACATCTCCACAGTGTTTCAGGTTTCTCTATGAGCTAAGTGCCTTTCATTACAAATACATTATTTGCTGCCTGTGAACCAGAGTTACTAGTGTTTATAATGCTGTTAAGACAAAACAAGACCTTGATGGCTTCTCTAGTAGAGTTATACCAGTGGTGCTTTCTGAAGGACTGAAGGGATCTGAAGAACTGAATCTCACATTCTCTCATCCTGTTTCTTCCTTGGAAAACTCAATACTGCTTGAAAGGGAAAAATAATGCAGGTTTTTTCTCATGAAGTCTTTGCTGATTACTCAGAAACTGATCAGTGAATGTCCTTTTTTAAAAAAATAAAATTACGCAGAAGATTCTGGTAAGACAATTCTTCCCAGCACAGGTATCTTACACCTTCTCACTGGTTTCTTTGTGTCTACAGAGGAAAGCATGGCAAATGCTCTTCACTGGTTTTTATCCCCTTCTTGACGATGGATGGGCAATACCCCACACTCAGGGGTTTACCAGCTGTCTGGCTGAAAGGATGCAAACTCTCCTTGGAGAACAAACCTTGCCAATATTATCCTCACTCTTCAAGACTAGTGGGCTTCTCTGCACTACTGACAGGGTCATAAATGTCTGAGGGCACTGTTAGCCCTGCCTGTCCCTGCCCACCCACCTCCCCTCGGGACTCTGGCCCACAGGGAGCCCCGCTGCACCGTGACTGTAAAGTGAAGCTATACAGAGATTCGTAGCTAGCCTGCAACAAAACACTTTTCATATTCAGAAGAGCACCTAACAAGTGCAGAAAAATCTGGCTACCATTTGCTCACTGATCTCTTGGTGAACTATGATAGTGTTGATTATGACTTTTAAATCCCTAAATGGCCTGAAGTTGGTGTATCAGAATGATTGCTTCACTTTCTGTGCTCTCCTTCAATAGCTGCAATCAGCACAGACTTTCAAATGAAATCTTCTTCATTATAAAAGACAAAGGGGAGGGAATAGGGAAACAGATATTGGCTACAGCTCCAAGACTCTAGAATTCTCTCCTTAATTTGATCTGAAAACAGCTCAAACTAGTACAGTTTGAGACAAAAGCCATCTTTTGAGGGATTCTTTGAAGAAACCGGCAGCATTTTTCCTAGATGAAGAGAATTGCAGGTTGTTTGAATAGATTTGCACAGAATCCATTTCATACTGCTTAATTTTTTCTGATTAAACTTATTTGTATTTACTGGACGATTGATTACATAAGAATGCCTAACAACCTTGGTAAGCATCTATTGTATTTTTCATATAAATAAAAACAGACAATTATAATCCTACTTGTAGAAGGTTTTGTACATAGTTATTGGGTCATAATTATAAGAAAATTAATGACTTGTTAGCAATAGTAGCAATTCCTTTCAACAACTTTTTGAAACATTTATTAATCATTTATTAATGCTTTATTTATAAACTAACTTCTGTAGGCACATTTCCACAATGTTTGTTTCATTTAAAAATACAGTCTTCATTCATTTTATAAGTTTATGGCTGTTCTCTGTGACTGTATGAAGACAACTACACTATTCCTTCTGGTCATAGTAGAGAGGGACCAGAAGACCCAGTTTAGCCTTTGAGTCTCTGTATTGGAAGGCTAACAGTCTTCCAGGCACACCTTTCTCCTGCATGCAGGTTTTTCTGCCTCTTTCCGTTAAAAGATGGTCTTGGAATTTACACATTACCTACATTGTGGCAAGAAAGGGCTGCAGTGCTGTTTTATCACTCCTGAGTTAAATCAGTCTGATAAAAAGACATCCTGTAAAATTTCAGCATAGTTTATCACTGGCTGCTGGGAAAAAATCATGACTCATGCATTATGTATGCATCATTACTTGAGATGTGTAAGCAGTTAACTGTGCCTGTGTAAACAGCATTTATGTCTGAATCTTAGCCATAAACCTGTCCCTAACATGTGACAGAGGGAAAAAGTGATTTTGTTTCCATTAAGGAATATTGACTGACTATGGAAATTACGATGACCCAACTACAAATCATAATACACAATACTGACTGTGTAGTCTAAACATCCTCCTCACTCAGCTGAGAAGATGTTGAGGCATGGTAGGAAAGTGGTCCTTAGTTACATAAGCACAATGAGAAACTGTCTCAAACACATGTAATATATTTTTATCATTCAAAACACTTAAAAGTATCCTAAATGTCTCAAAACGTATAAAGCAAGAGAAAAGCCTTCATACTAAGAAAAGCTTCTTTAAAAATCCTTTCAGGAACTGAAAATAGGGATTTAGAAGAGGATATCTCAATGTTATCCTCCCATGACACTGTAAGTAGGCTAAAACATAAATGGAGAGAGGTTTAAACAGATGTTTTAGAAAACTTGCGGAAACCCTCTGAATGCTCAGGAAACAAGCAAAGGCTCAATTTTTCGGAAAGATTCCAGTTACATTTAGCAGTATTTTCATTAAAAAAAAAGGACACTAATATTGCTTTTTTGACATCTCCATCTGGAAAGACTTTTTCTGGGCTGTCCAGTCTGTGTTTTGGTAACACATCTTGTTTTTCTGGTTTGGCCCTATAGTACCTCACAAATAGAACAAGTTTTTAACTCATTATGGAATATCTGCAAGAAGAACTGATAAACGCAACCAGGTCCCTTTTGATTTTGCTGTCAAATTACATAATGCAGCACCAACAAGATTTACAAAAACAAGATGCCTCCTGCTTAGCAAATATTTGAAATTCTGAAGTAGTTTTTGATTTCTAAAGTAGTTCAGAAATAAATTCAGAGAAATATAGGAAATACAATCACAATCTTTCTATGCAGGGGTATACAAATAGAGATTTCAGAAAACAGCATGAATTAATTATGGATCTAGAATTAATTTTTAATATTGTCCACTGTCCTCTCAGAAAAGTTTACCGTCCCAATATTTATCTACTTACTAAGTATATCTATTTGTAGACCAAGATGACTTTTCAGGTTGTTTTCATATTTACTAGTTTTTGTCATCACTTGGAGTAGTCTCTGATAATACATACTATTAAGAGGTACCTTTAAGATGTCCAAAACCAGTGTGACCTATTTTGTTTTTTCAACCAAATCTCTCAGCGCTACAGTTGGGGGACAATGAAATGAAGAGGAAAATACATGCTTGAAAGAAGGTAAAACCCCTGAAAACTTCTAAGCAAGAAAGGAGAATAAACTGAAAAATGTAAGGCAAGCTGCACAAAAGGAAGACATGGGGAAATAACATGACAGCATGCAGGAACTAATACAGCCTTTTTCTCAAAGCCGCTGTATATTCAATTTTAGTAGGGATGGCAGCAGAGATCCTAAATACTCACAATCTACTTCACAGTGGTATTGTCTTCATAAGGACTGCAGGTATTTGTACCTGCCACTCCACTCTGTTTTTAGAATAAACTACCATACAATTTAAACAGATATTGTACTAAAATAATTCCAAGAAGATCAATTCATGTTATACAGAATATGTATCTCCAAAATGAGCTGTATACAACAACTTAAAAACATGTAATGATGAAAGAATATTTCAAAATTAAAGTGTGAACTTTTAAAGAATGCAGCTCCAGTCAACTCTAATAACAACAAGGGTCTGTCAAGTTATACATCTTTCCTAATGTAATCAATTAATCTTTTAATAAACTTCACATTAAGAGAAATAATAGGAAAGAAAGTTTTATGGGGAGTAAGGTAAATACACTGTTCTACAAAGTTAACACTGAGGACTTTTTTTTGTTCTGGCTTTACATTTAAATTAGGCAGCTGTGTGACTGCACTCTGTAGTCACAGGGTTTCTTCTCATTTGACTACATTGCACCCTACTACACAGACTGGTCACTTCAGGTTTTAGTATTTGGTATATTGTAGTTTTCATCAGAGAAATTTATTGCCAATTCATTGAAGGAAGTAGCTATGAGAAAAAAAGTCCCAAACTTCGCCTGAAACATAACGTGAAAAGATGGGAAGAGATACACTGATGTCCATTAATGCGTATGCCCTGCAACTAGAGAAAACACATTGTCTTCTTTAGATCTTCTGGTACTGAAAGAAATACAAGCTGTACTGGACTAATATGAATGCTACTGTGATTTACAGTATTACATTTATACACATAGATACTGTGTTTGTTTAAGAAAAACAAAAGGTAAAAAGTCATTATGTTTCTTTGAATATATGTTAATCACATGATCGTTGTCTGTTTCTTTGAAATAATTCTGTAATTTGGAACATGCTAGTGCAGAATTTTTGTGTGTGGATTATGGGATGTGACAGGGAAAGAGACAACACACATTAGATCATTTGCTACATTTTTTCTCCCATCACTGCTGTATCACTCCCACCCATAGCTGCAAAACCATTCACCTTCTGCTGTATAAATCAGAAGACTGTTGGGGCTGCTTTAACTTGCGCTACCTGTTAAAAATATCAAAGGGTAAATATGGATGCAAGGGATTACTCATCTGTTGAATGTATTTTGTTAACATTACTCTGTACAAACACCCCATCTCAGCATGTACTTAAAGAACTCTTGTCTGTTTGGGGAGGCTTATACTCTTTTCTGCCTTAGAGACGTGCAAAGAAAGCATAGATCTGGCAAGGAACTGGCCCCATTTGTAGCATCCCCACTAATATAGTAGATAGATAATAGATATACTATCTAACAAATGCATTTAATGTTTGTTGAACAATACTTTATAGATATGCTTTTGAAACAGACATCATGAATATTAACAGGTATTTAGAAAGGCTACTAAGTAGCTCAAAATCAGTAATTAATGCCCAGGATTAAATATCACATAATAGCTTACTTAAAATTTTTAAGTTAACTGCACATGTAATGCACATTCTCAAACTAACTCCTCTGTGATTTCTACTCTTTTTAAAAATTTGTAGCTTCAAAAATATTCTTATATCTACTTGACTGGACAGTGAAAAATGCAAAATAATTGTAAATTTGTTCACCAAACATTTTTCAAACTAAAAAGTAACGGTTGACTTTTACAAGATTACAGTAAGATTTCTTATTGGTGTAAAGAGGTCTGACTTCATTAATATTAACTGAAGATGCAGCTACTGGACTAAAAGTAATGGAGAAACAAAGAATCAGTTAACATATACTCACATTCTTTTCCCTTGACATTCTTTTCAGTTAAAATACTTGCTTTTTTTTTTTTTTTAAACTTACTTTGAACTCCATGGGAGCGAACTATTTTCCAGGTTTCTGAAGCTATCTCTTTTACATCCACTTGGTAATGATGAATGGGCACCCCTCCATGTGAATCTGGCTTATTGAACAAAACTTTGGCAGAGGTTTGTGACAACTCTAAAACTCGTACTCCATAAGGATTTGATGGCACATCTAAAAAAGTACAAACGTCAATTTAATAATCAGCAGCTACTAGACAGACCTAAACAGTTGATAATCTACCCCAAAAAGTGTCCTTAGCATCTTGAAGGGAGAAAAAAAAATATTTAAAATGATTTAATAATGTTTGATTTAGATAAGCAACTTAAGCTTTCTAATACAGAGCTGTAAGAAAACCACATTTATTTTCTTGTATGCTAAAGTTATGCAAAAACATTTTCCATTTCTGCCTTTGTTTTATAATATGATATTTTTTAATAGCTAATTTTGTCATAGGCAAATGAAAGAGATTAGTTTGTTTACTGTATAATTATGTAAAAGATAATAACAAACTTTAAATCAAATTTAACAAGAGGAACAGTTATAGCTAAATAGATCATTCAAAGTCTGAATTCTTCTAAATGAGATTATGACAAAAAATTGTAGAAATAATTTGGCCGTTTTTATGAAACTCTGAAAAACAGCTGAAAACATGAATCCTTTTTTTCTTTTTTGAAAGACTGGATTCCAAGCTACTAGCAAGGAATATTAATTGAAGGTTTCTATTCTCTTTTCAGTTTAAGAAATAATTTGTGGAATAGTTTGAAAGAAACATTTTCTCTGAAATCAAAAGCAAGTGCATATCTTTCAAAGCAGAAAAGAACTATGAAAATAAAGCAGGTGTCTGTAGGTGTTGAGACGCTAGATATGAAACAAAAGCAAAAAATTAAACTTGGGGTATGTACATCTTTAAAAATACAAACATTATGTTACTTTTACAATGTATGACCGAACTAACACATAGAAGACAAAAGACTAACTTTTCTAATTGTTGTACATTTTAAACTGTTATAATTACAAAAAATTGTATTGAAAATACTAGGAAGAATTTTAGTTCTGTGGACAGAAGACCAGGGATTTGAAACACCATTAAAAATTTATCTTCTGATACATCTGACAATGATTTGCATACCTGCTTACAGATTTGACATTGCTTTTGTCTCTGTGGTATGGAAGATATTTTTATAAGGACATGCAAGAATTTGAGCCAAAGCCTAACATTTGGTTAGTGGGTACTGAACCATTTACATAAAATGTAGTCTTTATTCAAAGGCTGTCAGACAGTTGGGAATAAAAAGAGAATCAATCTGAGTCACCCAGTATTGGTACTTGAATGAAAATGAGGCAAAAATTTCTATAAAATATTAAAGAATGGGTTTAAGGACATGTTCAGCCACGAATTCTCAAGAAAAGGACACCTGCCAAAGCTGCTCTAAAAGGGCTGATTTGTATAACCTTTTAATAATCAGGCACCTAAATTTTTCCAGAAAAATTCTGGAAACAAAACAGTTGTCTGAGTTGAGTGTCTTAAAGCTAATATCATACCTCTGTGAATTCTTACAGTTAGCATTTCTGAATATAGGTCTCCTGAAACCTCCAATGCTTGGTGCTCATTGGGTTAAAACCAGCATAGATTTATTTATGTGGACGAACAATTTTAATATCTTTTACTTAAAGACAAAACTGTAGGAATCCATGATGTTAAAGATTTGAGTACAATGCAAATCTCAGCTTGAGGGATTCAAACCCTCAAATCCTTTCTTATTCCAGGACACATTCACTTCACCAGGATATGGGATGTTGCAGGAAATTTTCACCCTTCTTAGTGAAGCTGTATTACTCTGCAGAAAGGAATTCAAGATTCATGGTCAGACAGAATGTGACCAAATGTAACTAGTATGCTATGCATCCAGGAGAACACAGACCTGGGTTTTGAATCTTTTTCTAAATTGATCAAAAAGTTAGTTTTTTTTACAAAAAAGAAAATATGTTCAAAAAAACCATACAGATTTTTTTCTGTGATCACACGGAAGAAGAATTAATTCTATGAGCTGCTTGCTAAGTAAACATTGACCCCAAAATCAAAGAAGGATGAGGATTAGAACCAGTTTGTGACCCCTCTCCTCCATATTCTCATTACAGCTGAGAGCAATATTTTTTTTCCCCCGCTAGCAACAGTACCTTAAGCACCATTCTGTGTACAGATTCTTTCTCTCCCTAGCTCAAATGACTGTTCTGAGAGGGGTGGGAAAAATACAACATAAGAACGCCAGAAAAGCAATCCAGGATACCCAAAGTAAAGCACCATGGCGTTGTATGAGTGATGTGGATACCAGTCACTTGGGAAGATGAATATAGCTCTGCAGTACTGAATATGAATGTTCTTTGGATTTAATCGCAAGCTAAAAGCTGCTGTGGGTACCTACAATATTACAAATAGTTTCTAAACACTTTTATTCCTTTTCTGTTGTTAAAAGAGTTCAAAATGAAACAAAAAAAAATTGTTTAAGGTTGAATGAATATTTAATCTCACTCAGACTATTTTTATGTTAGTTTTTGTATGCTCTTTTTATAAGGCAATTCACTGTTACTTCAGTTTGGATCAAAACAATTATTTGGTCAATGATATTGTTCTGGTTTTGACTGGGATAGAGTTAATTTCCTTCCTAGTAGCTGGTACAGTGCTGTGTTTTGGATTTAGGATGAGAATAATGTTGATAACACACCAATGTTTTAGTTGTTGCTAAGCAGCGCCTACGCTAGTCAAAGACTTTTCAGCTTCCCATGCTCTACCGACGGAGAAGGCTGGAGGTGCACAAGAAGCTGGGAAGGGGGCACAGCGAGGACAGCTGACCCAAACTGGCCACAGGGACATTCCATACCATGTGACGTCATGCTCAGTAATAAACTGGGGAAAGCTGGCCGGGGGGCCGCTGCTCGGGGACTGTCTGGGCATCGGTCGGCGGGTGGTGAGCAATTGCACTGTGCATCACTTGCTTTGTATATTCTATTATTATTATTTTATTTCAATTATTAAACTGTTTTTATCTCAACCCGTGAGTTTTTTCACTTTTACTCTTCCGATTCTCTCCCCCATCCCACCAGGGGAGGGGGAGTGAATGAGCGGCTGTGTGGTGCTCAGTTGCCAGCTGAGGTTAAACCACAACAGATATGAAACAAAAATGTTATTTACATATACACTCTGTTCTTGACTTTCAAATGTTAAGGATATCTCTTTTCCTTGTGTGTTTATGTCTGCATGTGATTAACTATAATAAACATGGCATAGGGCAGATGACATCCTACAGGAAGAACCTTATGTTCTCTACAGCAGATTCAAGTATAATTTCTGCCAAATGAAGATATGATTCCATTTGGTAATAAGCATAAAATGAAGCTCCTGTGAAAACCAGTAAAATATTTTGCATAACTAGCACAATGCAATATATTTAAAACTCATTTAAGTGTGAAATACATCCACAATACTATTTTAAATACGCATCCCACAATCCAAGCAAGCCACAGATGTGGGTAACTTTTATGCAGTTTTCAGAGTTGAACTATATCAGTTCTTAAGAAAAGAGTGAATCACCTGAAGAAAATACAAGAGATACATTCCTAGTCAAAATCAGAAACAAATACTAGGAATTCCATTAAGATAGAATAAAATACCTACTGTCTCTTTCAGACTAGGCAAATCTATAACTTTTTCCCCAAAGAAGATCATTAGCAGCATAATGAACTGAATCTAATTCTGTAGTTCTCTAATGAGTATGAATTTGATCATGCAAGGTAAACAGACCTCTGGTCCTGATCTAGCTAAACATTCCAGCATTTGAGCTGTCTCCTGTCAGCTCAAATTATTTGGAGCATTGCCATGATTTTCGTGGTAGAATTGCAAGGCTTTTGGCTCAATGTTTAGCAGGAGTGAAGAATAATTTGCAAAGTTGTGTACTCTGAAGTCTGAGTCTGGAAGGATAGAATTGTGATTGGTTCTTGTTCTTCTTCCTTCTAAAACCAACCAACCAAATGAATCTTAGAGAAGTTTAGCTATGGACAGTGATTACACTTTCATATACTGTTATGGATACAAGGTGAATGACTATATAGTAGAAAAAGTATGGGATTTCTTTTCTATGATCTAAAGATCACTTAGTGATAGCACAGATTCTGGTATACTTTATTAGAAGTTCCACTGCTATCTTTGTTGTTGTTATACTGCTGTCAAAACAAGGGATAATCTACCCAAAGTTCAGCCTTTAAATTAAAATAAGTCATTTTAAAAAAAAAAAGTGTCAGGCATTTAGTCAACTTCATCTTCTTGCCACAGTCTCTACTCCTCTGTTCAGTATGTGACTGTATTCACGTATGATGTTAAAGAATTCCTTAAAAATAAAAGAAGATCCTGGAATAGTAGGTGTAAAATTGCACTTGATATATTTTGTACTCAGCGCATAAAGCTGGTTAACACAAATGAACTTTATGATACATTGGCCTAAATTAAGTAGTATTGGTTTGGTTCCAAAAACATTATTGCAGCTGATAGAGAAGTACACACAGAATTATGAGTACATACGTATCCCCACTGGTATGTAAATGCTCTTTCAGTCTATTACTATTATTACCCAACCTGTTCAATAAATGACAACCATTTATCGCTGGGGATTTTCTTTTCAAGCTACTTTTTTGGATAGTTTCATGGAAGAAAATAATTTTCCTTCTGAGAGTTTAGCAGTCTTGGTGTAAATGGAGAAAAGGAAGTGATGGTGTGAGAGTAGGTAGTGTGGTCAGAGATTTATCTTCCAGTTAACTCTTGTCTCCTGTCTCCTGTCAATATGTTCCTAGTGCAGTTCTGCAGCTTTTCCTGTCTCTGTATATCTGGCATATATAGTGAGTGAAAGTAACTATGTCTAAATGCTGAATGTAAGTAGTATCAGAACCATGGCAGGGAAAGAGATGGGGCTGGGGAGTAGACCTTTGGAGTCAAAGACCTCCACGAAACAGTTCATGCTTGTACAACCTTAGAATGGAGAAAAATTGCAATATTAGACCTACAGGTTAGGCTCAATCTTGCCTTGATGTCCTTGCTTGAGGACAACTGCAATAGATTTCTTTTACCAAATCATTGGGAGTTCTGGAAAAATAAGGAATTAGTTAGGAAACAGGACCACAGCTAGCAAATAAATACACAAATAATAAATTAAAATAAGATACATGCACACAAAGCAAAACACTGTTGCCGTGTTGATAGTTTCACACATATGCTTATTGAAAATATGTTGCTATTTGTTTTTTTAGTAAAAATCCTTTAGCTGATGCTGCTAAACATGTGAATGGCAAGTTTTAGGACAGAAATCTAGATTTTAGATCTGCCCATATTTTTGTGGAGGTAAATGGTATTTTGGCAGCAGCAAGGGAAATGTTATACAGAGAAAGCAACCTAACTCCTGAAAAAAGAAAATTAGTAAGATCCCATAACACTGTCTTGGAAGAGAACACGATTATCTTTTTTATTACATTATTCTCCAGGGAAAATTAAGTCCGACTTCTTTAATTTTATTTTGCCTGTGTGAAAACACAAGTATTTGGAGAAAAAAGAAACAGCATCCATTAACCAGCACCAAAGTGCCAGCACCAAAAATCCAGATTAGTAAACGGTTAAATTTGATGTTGTAGTCCTTGTCAGTTATTGATCAACCTTATCATATTTTGAGCATGACTTGATTCCGTAAAACAGGTTACAGGATGCAATTTCTGTGAAGCTCAATTATTGTCTTTCCCATGTCTTATTTGCTTTTGATGTCATTATTCCCCATTATCACTGACTTTCTGTGTATACTGGAAGCTTAAAATATGTTTAATTAAATAGTGTCATGGGAATTAATATCTAATGACATCATAGAATGTATTTTAATTTTACCTTTTAATTCCCTGTAATACTGCTGTAGAAAGGAAACAGATATAGCATCTCTCATTTCTTTAAGTATTCTTACATGTCACCACCTCTAAAAGCTGTAAAATCTTTGATGTTCTATACTATACTGTGCAAAACATGTAATAGGGATGATTTGGCAAGACAAGTTTGAAATTCATCATCAGAGTTGTATGATGTAACTAATTTGTAAACTATGTTCACTGCCTATTAGTATAGTTTCTGCCAGCAGTTGATCCTGTTAACACTTAGTCACTGTAAGTCTCTGTGCTGAGCTGCAGTTCCAGGCATGATGTGGCGAGATCAGAATCTCAACTTCCATCAAAAATGAAAGTATCCTTCTAGGTGCAAAGACTGAAAGAAAGACTGAGGCAAAAAAGTGAATCAGACTATTTATCTGAACTTTTAACGCTTTGCCATCCCAGAATAGAAGAAAGAAGGGGAAAGAGAAGTCTAGGATGAGTAAAGCCATGAGAGCCTTAGAGGTTTATTTTTTAGGGGCTCTGGATTCAGTCCAGCTGTACACTGCTATGTGCAAAATACACATTAATATTTAAAGAAAAAATTTACTTGAAAAATCCAGTTTAGCTCTCTGTGTCACAACCTTAACATTTACTGTTTTAAGGTAATAAATTATCTATCCAACAACATAGTCCTAGACTACTGACGGCCATACTATTTTCTATTTATCTATACAAAAACATTTGAAATAATGATACTGAGTTCTCAACAAAAAGGAAAAATGCTTTGCTAGTTAATACCATCTCCCTGCATACTCATATTTCACATAAACTATGACTAAACAAGATCTGGGCAAATCTAGGAATATCTGTGCTCACCTCAGGCTCTGAAAGCCATTGGGACAATCTACCAAGCTCACCTGGCTTGCCAAAGCTTAAGCCTGTCATAGAGAAAAAACAGAGTATAAGTAGACCTCTAAAATAAAAGTTGTGGTTGTGACGTGAAGTAATTAATTTGCAGTGGCAAGAAATCAAAAAGACTGTGGTTCTTTTCAGATTCTACATGTTACTCACACAGCAATGTAAATGCTTAAGCAATGAAAAAGGACAATGTCAACCATGTGTTATTTTTAAGAGTTGATCACCACAAGTCAGGTGGTGAGCACATCTGATTAAGCTTTCAACAAGTGCTGAAGTTTCTCACCATTTACCGGTAATGGCCAGCACTTTTCGTGTGAAACCTTAAATAGGCTGCAGTTCTTCAATTGTTTTGAAAGATTTAAACGAAAGTGTCTGGAATTCAGGCTGATTCAGTAGCTCTGTATAATTTGAGTGAACAGGTATATTTTTCCTGTCATACAAAATGGTATGGTTGCAAATCGTATCTAAATTCTGAAGGAAATCTTTTTCTACCATCAATAAGTCTAATTTCTTAAGGAGGGCAACAGAAATAAAGATAATGGCATTGTGACAGTATGATCACCTTTTAACTAGCAGTAAATTAAAAAAAATGGTAGTTTGATTCTGCTGAAAATCAGCAAAGCAGAAAATTGGAACAAAACATGAAGCAACAAGTCATTCCTGTAGAATTTTAAGAGAAAACTATTCAGTAAAGTGATCATTATTTGTAAAACTTACCCTAGCAGCATACTTTGCTTAATACTGTCTCCCAGCTAGAAATAGTATTTATCTTCCCCTGACAGAGCCATTGTGAAAGTATGCTATGCCCCAGCATTAGTGTTTACAGTCAAGGCTGGAAGGAATTCCAGGCTGTATTGAAATGCATGAAAAAATTTTATAGGCTTTAACATGGAAAATATCAATCATTAAGGCTTCCTAATTTACCAAAGTAAAGCAACAGAGGTAGTAAAACTACGAAGAAAGCTGCATTTGACATTTTATACCTGTAATTATTATGATGGTTTTATCCTCCATTTCCCTGGCTGTTTTTCATTTCCAGCTGATGCTAGTTTAAGTGCAAAACTTGTAACAGTGAACTACATTTATTATTTGCTGTTTTTTTCCCCAAAAAAAGTCTATTTAGATGAAATGCTAAAAATGTCAATCTTTCAGGATACTGAATGTTATGCACTACACTACTGTAAGTAGTGCCTAGCATAATGGAGCCCTGACACCCCCAAACCCAGTGTTTCCAGCCCCACATAAATACTACACTACAAATGTCTTACGTTAAGGATACCTGCTCATTATTATTACTACAAAATTTGAGTTTGTTCTATTTTCTTCGTTTTATATCATTATATAGAATGTCCATATATAGCTCATACTTTACATAATAACTTCCTATATTTCTTTATGAATTACATATTCACTAAATACTGATCATAAAATGATAAGAGTTTTAGATTTTTGGAGAAGTAAGGAGGGGGGTCAGCAGAACTTCCACCTTGGACTTCCGGGAGGCAGACTTTGTCCTGTTTAGGAGCCTGGTGGACAGAGTCCCTTGGGAGGCAGTCCTGAAAGGCAAAGGAGTCCAGGAAGGCTGGACACTCTTCAAGAAGGAAATCTTGAAGGCGCAGGAGCAGGCCATCCCCGTGTGCCGAAAGACAAGCCGGTGGGCAAGAAGACCAGCCTGGCTGAACAGAGAGCTTTGGCTGGAACTCGGGAAAAAAAGGAGAGTTTATGACCTTTGGAAGAAGGGGCAGGCAACTCAGGAGGACTACAAGGATGTCGTGAGGTTATGCAGGGAGAAAATTAGAAGGGCCAAAGCCCACCTAGAACTTAATCTGGCTACTGTCGTAAAAGGCAATAAAAAATGTTTCCATAACTACATTAGCAACAAAAGGAGGGCTAAGGAGAATCTCCATCCTTTATTGGATGTGGGGGGAAACATAGTGACAAAGGATGAGGAAAAGGCTGAGGTACTTAATGCCTTCTTTGCCTCAGACTTTAATGGTAAGACCAGTTGTTCGCAGGGTAGCCAGCCCCCTGAGCTGGAAGACAGGGAGCAGAATGAAGCCCCCATAATCCAAGGGGAAATGGTTAGCGACCTGCTACACCACTTAGACACACACAAGTCTATGGGGCTGGATGGGATCCACCCAAGGGTGCTGAGGGAGCTGGCAGAAGTGCTCACCAAGCCACTTTTAATCCTTTATCAGCAGTCCTGGCTAACCAGGGAGGACCCAGTTGACTGGAGGTTAACAAATGTGACACCCATCTACAAGAAGGACCTGAAGGAGGATCCGGGGAACTACAGGCCTGTCAGTCTGATCTTGGTGCTGGGGAAGGTTATGGAGCAGATCATCTTGAGTGCCATCACTTGGCATGTACAGGACAACCAGGTGATCAGGCCCAGTCAGCATGGATTTATGAAAGGCAAGTCCTGCTTGACTAACCTGATCTTCTATGACAAGGTGACCCACTTAGTGGATGAGTGAAAGGCTGTGGATGCTGTTTACCTAGACCTTAGTAAGGCCTTTGACACTGTTTCCCACAGCATTCTCCTGGAGAAACTGGCTGCCCATAGCTTGGACGGGCGTACACTTCGCTGGGTAAAAAACTGGCCTGATGGCTGGGCCCAAAGAGTTGTGGTGAATGGAGCTAAATCCAGTTGGCGGCCGGTCACAACTGGTGTTCCCCAGGGCTCAGTTTTGGGGCCGGTCTTGTTCAATATCTTTATCAATGACCTGCATGAGAAGATCGAGTGCACCCTCAGTAAGTTTGCAGATGACACCAAGTTGGGTGGGAGCGTTGATCTGCTCGAGGGTAGGAAGGCTCTGCAGAGGGACCTGGACAGGCCGGACCGATGGGCCGAGGCCAACTGTATGAGGTTCAACAAGGCCAAGTGCTGGGTCCTGCACTTCAGCCACAACAACCCCATGCAGCGCTACAGGCTTGGGGAAGAGTGGCTGGAAAGCTGCCCAGCGGAAAAGGACCTGGGGGTGTTGGTTGACAGCCGGCTGAACATGAGCTGGCAGTGTGCCCAGGTGGCCAAGAAGACCAGCAGAACTAGGGAAGTGCTCGTGCCCCTGTACTCGGCACTGGTGAGGCCGCACCTCGAATACTGTGTTCAGTTTTGGGCCCCTCACTACAAGAAGGACATTGAGGTGCTGGAGCATGTCCAGAGAAGGGCAACGAAGCTGGTGAAGGGTCTGGAGAACAAGTCTTATGAGGAGCGGCTAAGGAACTGGGACTGTTTAGCCTGGAGAAGAGGAGGCTGAGGGGAGACCTCATCGCTCTCTACAACTACCTGAAAGGAGGTTGGAGCGAGGTGGGTGTCAGTCACTTTTCCCAAGTAACAAGTGATAGGATGAGAGGAAATGGCCTCAAGTTGCACCAGGGGAGGTTTAGATTGGATATTAGGGAAAATTTCTTCACTGAACGGGTTGTTAAGCATTGGAAGAGGCTGCCCAGGGAAGTGGTTGAGTCCCCATCCCTGGAAGTATTTAAAAGACGTGTAGATGTGGTGCTTAGGGACATGGTTTAGTGGTGGACTTGGCAGTGTTAGGTTAATGGTTGGACTTGATGATCTGAAAGGTCTTTTCCAACCTTAATGATTCTATGATTGTATGATTCTAAATATACCCTGATTTACCTTTTTATGTTTATAACTCCAATACATTTTTTTTTAAGTGTTCATCAAGTTTTCTGAAGAATTGATTGAAAAATGTCAAACAAACTGTTTCAAAAGTAGGGAATAGTAAGCTGTTTGAAAAACTGGCATCAGTTACATCTCTGATATAGTTGTATTGAAAAGCCAAAACAGGATTATAGCTTGTATGGAGTTACTTGTTCTCACTTGCATTTCCAGGGGCTCTCATGTGAGAATTTGCTGAAATACAATGCATAACCAAAATATCATGTTCTTTTTCTATTAATAATGAGAATTACTTTGTATTAAATGTAATTAATTATTTGTAAAAGCAGGAGAGAAATACATAGCTAAAATAATCATTATACAGTGTCATGCATTGTGATGGGACACTGTTTTGCAAATCTAAGAGAAAAATCAGCAGATATAGAATATCTGCTGAGATGCTCTCACACGATTACACAACTTTATGAAAAAACAGTGCACAGCAATAATGACAACCTGAGTCCCTCTGTTTTCATTGCCATAATTGTTCTATTTTCTCATCTTTTTCTGTCCTGAGAGGTAAGACACCAGAGGGATCGAAGTGGGATTTTTCCTTCCCTCTCTTACCATTTATGTTCATGGCTTTAAGAAAGGCTTCTAGTGGCAAGACTTCTGTTTTTGAGAGGAATTGAGGAATTATTCTGGCAGCTTTCACATGGTACTTCGACTGCTTTTCCCTTCTGGTGAAGCCTCACGTGACAAATCTTAGAGATGATACTCCAGAGACAAGTGTAGCACCTAGCCCAGCAGGACAGGCACAACCAGTGCTGCTGTCAAATCAACACATGCACATGTTGTCCCAAAGAGAAAGCATGCTACTGAAGAGAAATAGATGTAACTGACTAAAATCAGAGGGTTACGTGCAGTCCTTTTGTTTAATGAATTTAATGTAACTCTGCAAATCCTACGCCAGTCACGAATATTTAGAAAATCAAGTCCTGAGATTTTTAGAGGGCTAAATCTACTTCCTAAATTAAATGATGGCAAAAGTAATATACACATAATAGATATAGTTTACCTATTCAAATCAATGCTAACTTCCTACAAGTCTTGAGATTTCTTAATTAGAGACAGAATAGTTGGTATAGAAATTGTGTTTTTCCTTAAAGCTTAGAGCTTTTCTATTACTACGTCAATTTTGAACGTCACAGGGAGTATTCATTTTTCATATTTAATGCCACATGTAGTACTGATGAGCTGCTACAGTCATAATTTTAGCCCTATTACAGAAATTCAATTGCTCAAGTAATTCCATTGAAATAAAGGGGATCAACCAGGTAAATGATCATGAACATGACTGAAGATTCTACAGACTGTTCTCTTCTGGAATGTCTTTTCAAAAAAAAAAAAAAAAAAAAAAATTTTAGGTATGAATTAGATTCTGTGAGTCCTTATATTGGGGGGAGTTTTGTAAGGTGGAAAGTAAAGAATGTATTGTATGAAATTAGGACTTAGCTGGGACTATGGCTACATGGAAAAAGAAGACATATTTCTCATTAGCGGCATGTAGCTATCAAAGGAAGATCAGATTTGCAACACAGCTAATACCCCCAAAAAGTTGTAAAATGAGGAGGAATGGATCTTCACATAGATCATCCACATAGAAATCTGCTGTTTTCTCATTAAAACCCCTTTTCCTATCTTAGGAAGCTCAGCTTTTTTGACCACTGTTCAAAGACAAAAAAATAGTATAGTATTCATGGTAAAAGTGTGTGCTAGTAATCCATCCTTTAGAGGTAATGGGAAAAACTTTCAATGCTGTGTGCAACTTCTAAGAAATTTCTTAATAAACAACTGTTTTTTATAACTCCTGAGACACCAGAAGAAAATAATTACCCTATTGAGCGAAACTATAAAAATTAAAACACTAGGCCAGGTAAGAGAGCCTTCCCATGACTGGATGTGCACATTTCAGCAATGCACCTCCAAAGGTCCTCGTAGTGGCGCTCCATGAGCTTACTTTCTTATTTAAAAAAAAATGTAACCAAAAGTTACAGCTGAAACATTCAAGATCATAAAAAATTATACAAGCCCTACTTTTGAAAAAAAATTATACAAGACCTTCTTTCTACCTGTCCCCTTCAATGTCTATCAGCCAGATTGGCAGTATGGCATGACCTGAAAGTTACATGATGAAAATGGTCCATAACAATGGATCACAAGGGGTGTATAGCTTTCAGTATGGCTGTACCTTTGTTAGTGTAAACTGCATTATAATTCCATAGATGTCATTAAAGCTAGAACAATTCGCATCATCTAAGTATGTACGTCCAAATGTTGGGAGACCTCAAAGTTTGCTGAGCAAGCGTTAGTCCATTCCAGAAGAAAATATAATTGAAAGAAGTGCTAAGAAACTCTCATTTACTCTCAGTTAATAGTTATTTCTGCCAAAGAACAAACATACAGTCTTATTTTTATATTTGCCTAAACAACAATAGATGGACCTAAAAATATTCAGAAATTCTGTAACAATTGGTTGTAGAACATCTCAGAGCTTAAATTAATTCAATCTAGCACTCTGGGTCAAATTCTGCTTTTAAATAACTAAAAGTGCAAATGAAGATAGTAATTCTTTGCTGAATTATTTCAGTCTTTTGTCATCCTTGGTTTATCAAGAAAATACCAGGGAGAAAAAGGAAAAAAGACTTTCCTAATTCTTTCTTGTTTTTACTGCCTGCAAACCATATGTCTCTCCACTGAAGTAATGAAAATACACTGTTATAAATGTAGAATGTAATAAGGGCAAAGGGAAAAAAGGTTAGACTATTCCATTTTTTCAAATTTCAGAAGGCCTTAAAATTAAATCCAAAGAATATTCATATTCTGAGGGATCTGGTTTATTTTACTTCATATTGCAACTCAACATTTAGAGAATTAAAATTAACTGCAAACATTCCATTGGAATAAAATAAACAGAGAAAAGTGTGTCTGAAATTAATTTTGATTAAAATAGAAAAAATATTTAAAGAAAAGGAAACAACTTTTTAACTTACCAGCTTGACCAAGTGTATACTCCTGATATCTTGTTCCTATTCTGTTTGTGGCTGTACAATTATACCGTCCAAAATCACTGTCAGATGTGGGAGCAATCTTTAAAATGAATGCAGTTTGTAAATATTAGTTTTTAATCAAATATCGAAGTTCTTTAAAAATATCAGAAATGCAAAAATGTTCTCCTTAACCAATATGCAGATGCTTTCTTACTTCAGCCTATCTAGTATATTCTCCAAATACAGATCTAAATACACCCTTTTTCATGTTAAACTCCCCCTTCTCAAATTCAAATGAGGAAATCAAGTAATGGAAAATGGTGACATTGTTTATCTTTACAATTTCACTTTTAACAAGAAAAAAACCTAATAAACTTCACATTTTTTTCACAGATGCTATTTGCACAAACTGATATTTTGACTGAAATAAGCAATGAAAGGTCTGAAAATTGCTGATTCCTATCGATGATGCAGGAATAATATTTTACTTTTTATTGTTTGCAGGATTCTCAATACACCAGATATTCAGGGGGGGAAAAGAAGATGTAAGGAATGTGGCTCAGCTGTAAACTCAGGTGAATAAGGATATAAGACAGAACAGATAATAGATACTACAGGGAACTAATGCTTTATTGGAATCCAGCTTGCCTGACCAGCTGTTCAGGTGACAGAAGAATGGAAGAGCACTCAGAGAACAACAGACTGTAAAGCATATTTTGTGTCGTTAAGCTTTACTTAAAATAAAAAAAACCCTAAAGATGACCTTCAAAAAAGAGTAAGACTGTGTCTCTCTAAATCTATATCCTCTACTACAAGAAACGAAGTTACTTGTTTGGACTTTATGAAAAAAATGTAGTTTTTTTCAGTGCACTGTACAACTCTTGCTTGGGATCTGAAGTAGGTCCCCCACTCTGATTAGCCCTATAGCTTCTCAATCTTTTTTCCCATGGCAATTGAGAAGCTTATGCTCAGACATAAGCCTGATACTAGACAGAAATGGAGAAAACTAACTTCTTCCACACCTGTGGAGGAAGACAGTATGTTGACCCTGTAACAGGTGAGACCATGGCTGGAGACACTGGTTACACTTTGTTGTGAAATGATTAATTAAGGACCATGATTTGCTATACACTATTGCTGAGTAGTTCACTGTTTAGTCAAGTTAATAAAGTAAACAGATAATTAAGGTCCACTCTTTGTCTTCTGCCTTTCTCAGGTTTTGTTCTTACACGTACCTCTTAGATGACAGAAGGGAGCTTAGTTCTTATTTTTCCAATGCCTCTGTGTGTAAACAGTTGTTACCAAAGCCAATTGCAGTTTATTACCACTTTACCCTTCTGCTTTGTTCTTGACTGAAGCCACACAAATCTTTTTGCATATACCAAGCACCTACCAGGTAGTCACTTTAGTTTTCAGTATTAACCTGATGGCTTAGTTTTATATTTATTTATGTATTTATTTACTTGCAAGAAATGCAAGTTACATTTTTGTTCACTGTAGATGGAAAACTGAGCACGAGCCATACAAATGAGGTTTATTTTCTAACTGCTCACAAGAAATGTGGAGATAAATAAGTTCCTAAATAGTTGTTTGGGGGGTTTTTTTAGAGAGCTTTATTTATAAAATTATAAGTCTTATCCTTAAAGGCACTCTTTAG
This sequence comes from Aptenodytes patagonicus, assembly GCF_965638725.1. Lineage (NCBI taxonomy): Eukaryota > Metazoa > Chordata > Aves > Sphenisciformes > Spheniscidae > Aptenodytes > Aptenodytes patagonicus. The sequence goes on along the minus strand of NC_134949.1, from coordinate 117,397,610 downwards.
TACTTGCAATGGTGCCAAACTGAGGAAGAAATTAACTAATGTCACCACATTGATTTCCATTTTAAGCCTTACCTCTAGAATCAGCTTTCTTCCTGTACTGTAGGTCTTCAGATGTGTTGTATTTTTTACCGGTAAAACTAATTTTCCTCTTCTCCACTGAACTGAGGCAGATGGATTTGCTAGCACTTCACAGCTTATATTGATGGGATTGCCTTCCCAAGAGTAATACATGGTTTGATTTGACACAAATGTTGGAGCATCTGGAAAAAGGAAATGATACACAAATATATTAACTGTTTTAGTAAAACAAGCTGTATACCCCTATCCAAGCATTCATGTTCACACAGAAATTTCAATTGATTGCTGTATCAATTTATTACAGACCATGAAAATATCAGTATTCAACCTTGAGTTTCTTGAGCCTTTGTTTTGGTAGCTTTCTCCTCTCCTGAAACTGTTTCAGCTGAAATTCTCAGGAAAAGAATACCTGCTAATTATATTTAGCATTAGGCAACATCAGGCCCTTGAAAGACACTATCACAGAAATGACAAAGAACATTTCTTCCTGAGGATGAGAAACTCTTCAGCCAGTCCCTTGTATGACAAAGGGAGGTGAGCTACAAAACTTACATATATAATCTGTTCGTTTGCTGATTTTATAGTGTCTTCTTTTGCTATGGAGAAATTATATTTACTCTCCAAATTTTCATTTTCATAGATGTGTAAAAGCTTCACCCATTTCTCACTGGAACTATCTTATACTTTATGAAATCTTTCTAAAAAGGGATGTTTAGTTGTGTGAATAAACCTAGAAGAAAAAAATAATAAAAGAATACCTAAAATGTTGCAACGTATTCTACCTACTTCAGAAAAAAATATTGTGTATCAGTACACTATCTAGGATAATCTTTATACCAGTTCCTTATGAAATCATCGAGCTACAGACAAGCAAAAAGATGGTGTGTCTTCCTTACAAACCTGCCTATAAATGGTTACGTTAAACACATAGCCAAACACTGAGTCTGATACAGAGGAAATTGCTGGTTTGCAAACTAACAGTGATTTTCAGATCACAATGCCAGTAGTGACAAGAATTATCTGTTCTACTTACTGTTTCCCTGGATAGCAGGAACAGTTTAATGGTCTCTAGAAGATGAGAGGGAGTAGCTCTTTCCCTGCTCTTCTACTTATGTCTTGGGTAAATCATATTTTATGTCTATCCAATATTTATTTGTAAATATTTTTTTAAAAATTTTAATCTCACTCTTACTATATTTTAAGAGTATTAAGAAAATATTCTTTATATTACTGAAAGTCAAGGAAACTCTCTAGTACTTTAATTCCAAAGGAGAATTATCAATTATAGCTGGTGTCATGTATCTCTTTTTAATATTTAAAATATATATGTATATATTTTTATTTTGATAAATAGCTCCTAAATATTTCTAGATGTGTCTCTGGAAATTCTAGTCTAGTCTTCTGACAAATCATTTAACTTTAGGCTAGAAAATTGCTAATAGGTCTATCAGAGACCAGAACTGAGCACATTTAACTAAGTAGAAAATTTAGCTTCAGGAACAGTTTAAAACTACTCCCTTGTTTCTGAAGTGCATGTTTTCAACTTCTTTCCGTGCTTGCCTTTGTCAAAAAGCATAACTTTTTGGTGACATTATGCTGCTGCTGCATGCATGCATACAGGCTTTGACTGAAAAGAACGGTTATCAGTAGAAGTTTTAAAGCACAGATTAAGGCTGCTACATTGCTCAACGACACAGCATTTTTTAAAATAACTCTTCAGCCCTTGTTTTTGTAGGAAAGTAAGTGGTTTCATCCAAACAAGTAAAGTATGTCTTCCTATGAATTTATTTACCAGATACAGGAGCTCATCTTTCTTTTCCAAATTATTTAATAAGTAATTCTAGTGCTCCTTGATTTTCATAGACCTTTTAAAAAACATGTTTCATCATCTAAACATCTTAATGCAAAAATGGACTATCAAAGGGTCTTCAGGATGTGACGCTTCACACTAGTGGAGCTCTATGAAGAAAGAAGCAAACTGTATAAGCCTGTTTTATGGTTAAGTATGGTCAGGAATCTCAGAATAGCAAGAGTCATAGCCTTGGCTTTTCCTCTGGAAATGAAGTTAGTGGTGGGAGCCACTTGAAGAAAAACTGCACAAACTGACTTCTGCCTGGCAGACAGTTTTTGCGCCTAATGTGTTCGACATATGGATCAGAAATCTCATCAGTGTGTTCATGAGACACAAAATGTGGTTATTTCACAACAAATTTTAGATAAGCACTGTCTTCCAATGCACAATTTCTCAGAATAAGTTCACTTCATTAACGAACGCTGGCATGAATGTGGAAGATAGAAAGATGTTCTGTATGAACCTGACTAGCTTTCCTTCCTACCTTGGCAACATCATGCAGTTTGATGCTCTCTGCTGATTTAAATACACGTGGCAAACTCATATCCTATTTAAAAAGTCTTACAAGTGAAAAAGTGGTGTGCACTTCTATACTGAAGGTACAAGCATTTAGGAGAATAGGGACTTTCAGTTCAGATTGCTCTCTCTTCTAAAGGTAGGTTTTGGATGCTTATAGTATCTATTTATATTTTAAAAGAATAGGCGAGTTATGGACTGCCATCTATACATGCCTACAAATACTAACAGACATTTTTAACATCATAAAACACAAATAGGACTAAAAGTCCATCAAATAAAGATATATCCCAAAATCAACAACTCCCAAACGTAAAGAATTCCTAAACAAAAAGAGCTTCACATTTTCCCTCTCAAAAAGTCTGGGTAAAAAGGCTTTGCAGGCATATCCCCAGCAGGTGAAAGCTCCAATATAGCAAAAAAAAAAGAGGACATAGGATGACTATGCTAATGGCTTGATTCAGACAAATTATTTTAATTCAGATTATTTTTTAGTGCCTAGTCAGGAATAGATTAAGACACCTGGAGTGATATTTCATACAAAGAAAATAACTCTGAAAATATTTTTTTTACAGTACAAATAGAAGTTATTTTACATTTCTTATAAAATAAAAAAAAAAAAAATAGTTGGAAGGGAATAACTGGTTTATAAAGAGATTTTGTTTTTTCTTTTACGCTCTTCATCACTAACTGTAGTATATTATGCTTAAATGGTTACAGATTTATCAAACAGAAACACACAACATGTTTAATATAAAATAGAGCATGAAAAAATAACAAACCTTAAAGCCAAGGCTTTGAAAACATAACATTTTATATGTCTACAAAATCTGATCCCTCCAGTTTTCTAGAATAACTAAGAAACAAATTAAGTTAATAAATAGAACATTTATCAAGAAATTCTATCAACTGAAAATGAAGTATAACCAAGTAGAAATGAGAAAGTGGACCTTCTCATATGTTAACATACATTAAGGATACTTAAATGCAATATATGTACTCTATATAAAGGAAAAAGCTTCCATGCAGATCAGTGAGAAAATTAAAACCATTAAAAAATAAAAATATGCTCTGCTTAGCTTCTATGTAACTCAGGATTAATTTATGACTGACAAAAAATAAATTCTGTAAATGAACTGTTCTTCTTAAGCTTTTGTACATAAAGTACTACCAGTTAAGACAACATACTGGACTTCTAAATAGCTAAATACAGAACTAGGAGCTTGAATACACTCCATTTTAAAATAAGCAACCCTGATGATATTTATTATATCTGAACCTTATGGCGCTCTACTGAAAAAAAAAAAAAAAAAACAACAAACCTGCAGAAAAGTACAAAAGCTACTGTTCATATTAGTTAGTATAGGCACATAATAAATCATAGAATCATAGAATGGTTTGGGTTGGAAGGGACCTTTAAAGATCACCTAGTCCAGCCCCCCTGCCATGGGCAGGGACATCTTCAACTAGATCAGGTTGCTCAAAGTCCTGTCCAACCTGACCTTGAACACTTCCAAGGATGGGGCATCCACAGCTTCTCTGGGCAACCTGTTCGAGTGTCTCACCACCCTCATCACAAAAAAATTCTTCCTTATGTCTAATCTGAAACGACCCTTTTTTAGTTTAAAACCATTGCCCCTTGTCCTATCACTACAGGCCCTGGTAAAAAGTCTCTCTCCATCTTTCTTATAAGCCCCCTTTACATATTCAAAGGCTGCAATAAGGTCTTCCCGGAGCCTTCTTTTCTCCAGGCTGAACAACCCCAACCCTCTCAGCCCTTCTTCATAGGAGAGGTGTTCCAACCCTCTGACCATTTTCGTGGCCCTCTTCTGGGCCCACAGAGGTCCATGTCTGTCTTGTGCTGGGGACCCCAGAGCTGAATGCAGTACTCCAGGTGGTGTCTCACAAAAGGTGAGTAGAGGGGGAGAATCACCTCTCTTGACCTGCTGGCCACGCTTCTTTTTATGCAGCCCAGGATATGATAAAGTACATAAGTACTGTTATAAGCTTAAACGGTTAAAGGTGGAGTATTATTTTTGAGAGATGAGGCAATCCAAATGAAAAAGATGCCTAGAAGGAATAAAGACTATATCACAAAGGTACAAAATTAAACAAAACTATTCTATGAGAGTAGGATTCTATAAGCAATTATAACTTTAGAATGGCATTTTAGAATAGTTAGTATTATGGCACCAGCATTAGCTAAACTCAAGCTGTTCATTTCCCCAAACAAGAAAGAAACTGACAGGTCAGCACTCCAATTAGGAGAAGTGGTCCTGGATAACCTGCATAAGAAGACTGTGTAAGAGAAGCAAACTCTGACCTGAAAACTGTGTCTAGCATTTAGGTACCCTTATTAGATATGATGTCCAAGAACAGTGATTCAAGAACAGACTAATACATCATATGTCTCATCCAGAAGGTAATTCAGTTAACGACTTCAAAGGTCCAGCTCTGGTGTATGTTTGGCGTTATACACCAAATTGGATATTGCAAATTACCTGATTCAACACATGTGTCCAGACAGCTATAATAGGAAACTAGTGTACAGAATCAGATTTGCACTTCTTAATTTAAGAACATAGGTTTTCAAACTTTTGGCTATCTGTTCCTCAAATAATTTGTTTTCCAGGATCATACAATGAAAATACATGACAGACTATCAGGTCTAAGATGCTGGGACATTTTGTGTAGTATATTATTGGAAGCCTCTCTCTTAGGTGGTTAATACTGGCATAAGTTTCCCATCATCAAGGACTTTAATAAACCACATCCTCTACCAAATTTAGTACTTTCCTTGCCATCCATCCTATAAAAGTACCTTAATTTTTTGTAACTCTGCCACAATTTGGTTAAAAGCCTTCTGTCTTTCTCTTGTATTTTCTCCCATGTACCTGTTTCTCAATAGTTAATATTTGGAATGAATAGGTTTTCCTTGGAGCTAAAGTAGAAGAACCTCCCCAGACAGGTACAATAACTGTCACATATTCCTTGTAACAAGAAATAATATTAGAAAGACTTAACAAATGAGGCCAGGTGGTTAGATTTTAATATACAATCATCCTTAAAAGGAAGATAGGAACTACAGAGCTTCAGGGTTACTAACTTTCACAGTTTTACTGCTACTATCACGATCATGTGGCTGCAAGGAAAAACGTGCAAGATCTGCATGCGAAGTTTCCAAATAGAAAAGTAAATGAAACTTATCATATACTAGGTTTTAATTTGCCATGATTATTAGCTAAAACCAGAGGGTTTTTTTCAGAATCCAGCTCATCATTTTGAAAGTTTGAGATCAGCAGTTTTGCAGAGGTACATGTTTCTTTCACAGCAAGTGACAGGAAACACCACTCTCAGTAATGTTTCCTTTCCCCCTCCCCATTCTCTTGGTTCCTCTCAAAATGCACTACAATAAAACACTGATGTTCAATAGTATGATGGACTACCTACTAATTATACAGTTTATGCAAGAGTAAGAGTCCCCTCTCACTGGCAAGCAGTACTAGTCCCTGATAACCTTGACTATGATATTATTTTTAATATCCAAACACCACACTAATTCCTCCATTTCCATAAGCATAGGAAAAAAAATCAGTTATCATAAGATAAGGTATCTTTCTGCTAGACGCAAAGTATGTTGTTGATAATGGCACCTTCAACCTTAACAAACGGTGGGCAATGAATGCATGCATAGTTTTGGTGCGTGGTGCTGCCAGAGTCACAGAAATTTCACGTATCTGTTTTTCTTTGAATTCCACTTGACATTAAGGAATTGTATTTGGTTGATCACTTTAAAAAAAAAATACAAAACACAAAACAAAACAAACAAAAACCCCAAGAAATTTTAGTTTCATAGAAATATCTATTGTGAATCTGTTGTGAATATCTGTCTAAAATTATCTAAACCTGCCTAAAATAGGACTAAAAAACCCTCTCTCCCCCCTCTCTCCCTCCCTCCCTCCCCCATATTCTCAAATTGTAATTGTTGTTCCTGTATGGAGCAGGGACTCAGCCTCATTATCTCTTTACTTAATTTTTACACACAGTGCTGTCCAGAAAGCAACAACAAAAAAAATCTCTAAGAAATTTTAAGGAACATACTAAAAATCCGAACAGCACTGCTGAAATTACCCTGTATATCCAACTCCATTTCCAACACGTGGTCCCCCTAAACCTATACCTTATATCCCTCAGACCTCCAGTACAGCGTGCTCAAACTCACCCGCTATTTCCCTCTTTACTTTAGCCCTGTGCTGCTCTCAGTGTGTGCGGCAACAGCAGCTCAGAGGCAGGCTCTGTGGTGCAGAGGGGCCTGGCCTCAGATACTGCAACCAAAGCTACGTGCCTCAGGTTTACCGTAAACAATACTGG